>NW_015552531.1:4459-29417 GCF_001515605.1 Sinocyclocheilus anshuiensis | reverse complement strand
TTGTCATAGCAAAGTCGGAATTGACCCTTTTTTTTTTTTTTAAATAGCCTTTGTGCACAGCCAGCCTTGTACTCTTCTAGGTTAAAAAAACTGTCGTCCATAAAATGCGTTGCACAAATTCGAACATCTGGGTTGTGCTGTTCTGTTGTAAATAAATCTTAACCAATGATTCCTAATTGCATCTACTTCCGGAAGGCCAAATAAAGTGCTTTTGCTTTCTCACTGAATCACACAGCGTCTCCCTGACATGGCTGCATCAACACTACTGCGTTCCTGAAACCACGCCTTCTTTCTTTGCGTGCACATTTGGGCGGCATTATGCTAATATTTCCACATAGTGACGTAGACATGTGGGGGCGCGTTAGAACGAGCCGTTTAGCGTGGTTGACTCTGAACTTTTATAAAGAATATCTCTTTGGATTTGAGACTTTAGTCTTTGCAACTTTACAGATCTTCTTTATGCACCAAGAGCTTGTAACACTCCAAAGAGAAAGGAAAAATTGATGTCAAAAGATATTGAAGACAACAACAAGTTCCTCATTATCATTACAGAGGAGCGGAGATTTACAGTCAAAATGACATGTAGAAAGCAAAACCAGTTCTATAAAAACCCTCAGCAGTATTCACTCTGCAGAGTGCCAGCTAGGCCTGTCGCGATAATTAAATAACCGTCTATTCGTGATTATTTGATCTAACCGCGTTTGTTTCAGACAACCGCGATTATTGTGCTTTTTATATGGCACAAGGGGGAGTCATACACCAAAAGAAACAGAAGAGCACCAGTTTGATTTTCATGCACTGTATAGTCTATATCATCTGAAGCCATTACAAATCTTAATGTGAGGGACAGAATTATATTTACATTGTTAAATTTAAGTTTACAGAAATTGATCTTCCTTCTGCTGCAGCTGTCAGTCATTCTCCGCTCAGCATTCAAACAGCACGTCACGTTCAGTTATGATATATTCCCATTATAATACTTGATGTGTAGGTAAAGGTCTGGGGATTCGCATAAAATGACATCTTGCTGGAGTTCATTGCTCTCTCATTTCTATTCTCTTTGTTTGTACCGTGTGGAATGCAGTGCGCTGTGACTTATGCTGCTTCAATTTCATAACTTATATATTTTTATTCAAATGTAGTTTTTCTCTGTAATGAGGAAGTGAGTATTTAGTGGATTATGTTTAACAAAGGGTTAAAAAAGAGTGACCATTAGTTCCGCAAACACAGTATTGATATTCTGTAGTGGTGTAGAAAAAAAAAATAGCGCTGGTGTTGGATCGGTATTGGCCGATTCTTAGAATTTGTAATACTATGTAATCTTACACTGCAAAATAATAACTCAAAAAAGATTAAAAGATAACATCATAATTATTTACTGAACCCTTAAATTAATCACAATTATATAACGAAAGCCATAAAAAACAGACAATTAATCATGATAATTGGCATAAACGCCAAAGCCCTAAAACAGACAATCACAATAACCGTGACTATTTTTAGACAATTATTCGTCAGCCAAATTTCATAATCGTGACAGCCCTACTGCCAGCAGTATATTAGAATGTGGCATGAAGAACAGATAAATATGACTGTCATATTTATTGCTGTTGTGCATACTGTAAGTTACAGCTTCTACATTCAACTGCCAGATGGTTCTTACAGAGGATGAAGAGCTGGAACTCCTTTTGAACAGAGGCGGACAGTAACTAAGTCAATTTACTTGAGTATTGTACTCAAGTACACTTTTTGAGTATCGGTACTTTACTTGAGTATTATTTTTTCTGGGAACTTATGACTTTAACTTCACTACATTTGAAAGACAAATGTTGTACTTTTCACTCCACTACATTTCTATCAAGATCCTCGAAGTAGAAAGTCGTTACTATGTAGCAGCTTTGAAAGTCAGTGGGTGATTTTTTTTCTTCTCTAAAACGTGACTTTCTTTTTTTCAGACAGTTTATCAGTAATCACTCTTGTAAGACTACATTAAATGATTTCCCAGCATTTTTTGAACACCGACCAGCTGCAAATGTGATATTTATTTACAACAATTCAATAAGAACTTTTACTTGTAATGGAGTAATATTTGACCAGCGGTATCTGTACTTTCACTCAAGTAATGGAGTTGAGTATTTTGTCCGCCTCTGCTTTTGAAGGCTGCAATTTATTAATAAAAGTGCATTCTAATGAGTTTCCAGGAATCCAAGACAAACTGGATTCCTGGAAATGAAATTACATAAATAAAGTTTTCAAGGTAAAAGACATTAATCTAACCACCTATTTTTACATGATGTAAATAAAGCCTTGGTTGATAAAGGTTCTCCTTTCAATAAACATAAATAACTTAATGTGTGGAAAGAACAAGTCAAATGATATATAATGTAACACTATAAAATTACTCACATGGGAAAAAAAAGGAAAACTATTTTAAGTCATTTGCATTTTATAACAAATTTTAAAAAGTGTACTCGTTTTTTTTTTTTGTTTTGTTTTTTACTGTGTGGCTGTTTTTGTTGCGGTCATACTGACTCCTATAGGTCTGGATGCATGAAGTTTGAATACTAAATACTGTTGGTTTACAACACTTACACTTTTAAAGCACCTTGGCTGGAAGTGATATGCAGTAAAACATTGTTATTATAATTACTGGCAACTTGGTCAATTGCATGGCTGTTCACGTGACGTCAACATGGCAGCACAAATTAAAGGGGTCATATGATGCGATTTCAAGTTTTCCTTTCTCTTTGGAGTGTTACAAGCTGATTGTGCATAGATAAGATCCCTGAAGTTGCAAAGACTAAAGTCTCAAAACCAAAGAGATATACTTTATCAAAGTTAAGACTCTGCCACACCCCCCTAAAACGGCTCGTTCTAACACGCCCCCACATATCTACCTCACTATGTGGAAATATTTGCATAATGCACCCAAATGTGCACGCAAAGAAAGAAGGCATGGTTTCAGTAACCGCAGTTAGTGTTGAAGCAGCCATGTCAGGGAGACGCTGTGTGTTTCTAGGCGAAAGCAAAAGCACTTTATTTGGCCATCCGAAAGTAGATGCATTTAGGAATCTTTAAGATCACTTACAACAGAACAGCAATGCATTTTATGGACGACCGTTTCGTGAACCTAGGAGAGGAGGTAATTCTGACTTTGCTATGACAATCTGGCGCTTCTGAATCAGCTACTGTTTTGTTACTAGTTTAAGTATTTGCTATTGACTGTTCAAATGCAGAGTTTTGCGCATTGTGTGTGTATGTGTGTGTGTGTGAGAGAGAGAGCGAGAGAGAGACAGGGTCACATCACAGTAGAGTCAGCTGTCTTAACCGTGGCTTGTGTACTGCAAACACATACCAGCTTCATCACTGTGTCTGTCACGCGACTCTGTTCCCCTTTCGGGCTTGAACTGATGGTAAAACTAATGACATTATTTACTGTCTTTACATTTATTTTGAAAGCTGAAGCTCGCGATTATGGTAAGGGGCGTTACATTTCCGACGAGTGCTTGCGGTGTTCGGCCAATCACAATGCACTGGGTCAGCTGGCCAATCAGAGCAGACTGCGCTTGTTGGAAGGAGGGACTTTGTAGAAAACGAAGCGTTTGAGAGAGGCGGGGCATAGAGGACCTACAATAATGTACAGTATTTGAAAAATAATGTGTTTTTTTAACATTAAAGCATGTCAACATATTCTGTTACACCAAATACACAAAATAATGATCTTTAAAAAGGCATCATATCACCCCTTTAAGTGGCGACCCACTCCATGTAGAATAAAACAGCTTTTGTGGAAGCCTTGATATATCTAGAATATTCACCACATGTGTATTTACATAATTTTAATGCTATTAATTTACTTATGAGTCCACATTTGTAGTTAACATAATAATTCACTGAGCACGGTTTTGATGTGACCAGCGAGACCTGGTATTGCGCAATACATACGCAGAGCGGGTCCTGGATCGAATGTTACTACAGCAACGTTACAAGTTTTTGTGACAATCGTAACTTTTGTTCACACCGTTACGGTCTACAAAATGTTGCCAGTGATTTTTAAAACCCCCGCAGAAAACTACAGAACCACAACAGCTCGTGTGATCCACAACCCGAGTGCTGGAATGCACGGCGTAAAAGCGTTAAGAACCCGATTATATTAACGAAGCGATCAAAATAATGACATTTCAAAAGCCACGATGACTTTGACAGCTGTCTGTCTGATCAGTGATCAATAAAACCCAGCGCAGTTCCCGCATTTCGGTCACAGTGCCTGAAAGAAACGACAAACGGGTGTCAAAGAGTCGCAAAAGTATAAACATGAGGACATCGTAAACGCGCGAGCCGTTTTTGACACGCGCTACATTTAATCAAACCGCAAATAATCGCGATTAATAACACAATCAAATTGCAAATGGAGGGAAAAATCTTCATCGGTGCCTAGACATTCTTGTTGGTTGGTGAGCTACATGGACGCCATGTTGATGTCCCTCCCTCGCTTCTAGACAAAACCAACCAGTTGGGAGTGGATTTTTTGTTCCTCTTTGCTGCGAATGTCATGAAATCGACCCGGTTTATGCGCTTACTTACCGCTGCCCGACAGCTGATCAAACGCCTCGCCGTTCAGTCTCACTTTAGGATGTAACGCAGCGCTGGTTACATTTGTGTTTCCGGAGTTAAATGTCAGAATTGCTAACCCTATGAAAAAGTGTAAGATAATAATCAGTCACCTTGACTGATGACGTTAATACGCATGCGCAGGCAAACGCTCAAGCGCGTCACACACGATCCGCCTACTCTTGCATAATTGACACCCTCTCATTAGCATGTTGCGCAGAGGAAAAAAAAAGTGGAACTACATTCAGAAATAAATGAGTGATCAAAGGAAAACATTTAGGATGAGTTTAGCATTTCCTTAAACATTTTCCATTTGCCCACCAATTTATTTTATTTATTTGCCTACTTTCATCCCGTTTAATTATTTATTTATGAATTTAAACAAGAATACGTGTATTTATGCACACATTTATTTATTTATTTGTGTATTTATTTATTTATTGTTTTTGCAGGTTTCGTCCTCCATAATATGCAGGGACAGGTGATCAAATATTATAGTGGATTATGAGTATTATGAGTGGTTTTCATTTTCAATTCAGTTAATTGGTTTGCAACCCTATTACTAAAATTTGAAATATGTCTGGGTTATTATCATAACTAAAACTAAAAACATTAAAAACTTGAGCGTATTTTATTTGAGCATTTTATTTTTCATTTTCGTTAAAGTAGGCTACTGAAATAAATAGAACTAAATCAACTAAAACTAATAAATGCAAATGAATAAAAACTATATAGACTTAAAAAAAACAAACTAATAAAAACGACAAAAACAAAACGAATAAAACTTTAAAATGAAGTTAAATTAAAATGAACACAAAAATTGTAAAAGTAAAAAGCAAAATAAAAGGTTACAAGTAACAAGGTTGCAAATTTAACCTGCAGTAATTAAGGACTGGCTTTGGACCAAATATTGTTTGTCATAGTTGATAAACATATATTTCCTATAAATGAAAGAAAAATTATTTTGCGTAATAATTTTTTCCCACTCTAACATTTTAGGTAACTTTGTTGAGCAAGGTTGAGTTTAACAAATGCAGTAGACCAGGGGTCAGCAACCTATGGCACGGGTGCCAACATTAGCCGATTACCGACGTACATTTTGACTGAGGTAATCATTCCTCATAGTCACACAGCCTGTTTGGATCTATAAATACTATTAAAGTGTGAGCATTAACCTGCGCTAGTCTACAGATGCGCGTGGCTAGCAGCGCTCCCCTTACCAAAAAGTAGTATACTTCAAGTTTATTTTATTAAGCAAGTATATTTAAATGTCATTTTAAGTATATTTCTGAGAAGTACATAAAGCCCATTTCTGAGAAGTACATAAAAAGTAGACAAAGTATACTTTCCTATTTTTTAGTTTAAAAGAAGTATACTAATAGCACACTTGAATAAACTTCTTT
The DNA here is from genome assembly GCF_001515605.1 of Sinocyclocheilus anshuiensis. Lineage (NCBI taxonomy): Eukaryota > Metazoa > Chordata > Actinopteri > Cypriniformes > Cyprinidae > Sinocyclocheilus > Sinocyclocheilus anshuiensis. The sequence continues at coordinate 23,403 of NW_015552531.1, read as the reverse complement.
TTCGTAAGGGTCGTCAATGTCAAAATAATTTAGATGGCCAATCAAATCAAAGTAGGGTTTAGCAAAAGGCAAATCATTTAATATTAGTCAACTGTTTTATGGTAGAAATGTTAAATGACCGACAGCTGTATCCAGTGATGCAAACTATTCGACTTTTTTTCCCTCAAATATGCAAATATGACCATTTTGAAATAGAGAGATGAAAGTTTCTTTATTTATTGATTATTGAAAAACGATCACGATCAAAATAGTTTTCACAGTGAAGTGTATGTGTAGCCTATGCATACATGTGCCTTAATAGATTTATTTCCTTACTCTCTTATATATGAAATGTTGTATGAGTTGTTATGGGCAATAATAAGTAATGCTACTAAAATCATCTCTATAATTGCATTGTTTTTACAGGTCCCAAAAACATATTATAAGACCTGTCATTTCTTTGGATTGGAGTGAATGGGATAAACAGATTTTCCCAAAATAATTCTTGTTGAATCTCCAGCAGATGGTGCTAAATTAACACACATAGGCTGACACCAACATGTCTGCAACCTATAAACAAAGATGAATATACTGTACATAACAAATACTGTTTCTTTACGTCATCACCTTTTCCAAGTTGTTAGTGAAAGTATAACTGTGTTATTTTTCTCTTTGAGGTTTTACTGACAATGTACACTAATAATGCATTGCCCAACATGAACAATTCTGGTATTTACAAAGGTATGTCATAACAGGATGACAAGATGTCTTGGGCAGTGATGGCATAGTCTGAACTTAAATTAGCCATGTAAAAGTCCCTGCTGCTGTGTCAAAGATCTGAACTCATATTCATAGGTAATTTAATAGAAATGGAAAGTATTCAGCTGTTTTACCATTATGAGGCCTGAAATGCTGGGAACCCAAATATTCACAGTTCTCTGTAAAGGTTTGCATGGCCCAATTTATTTGGATCTTTATGTGCTTACATTCCCCCCTCTTTAATATCACAACAAAGTAATGAATAGTCTAAACACATCTCAACGTTAGACAAAATGTTTGTCATTATTTCTGTTACTCTGGCAGAGTCTGCGTAATAGGTCCTTTTTTTAAAGAAAGAATTTGCCAGGAATGAGAACACTAAGAAGACACTTAATAATTATGATCCATATATCACTACAGTTGTATTTTCTTAAGCAAAGACCTTTTTTTTTTTATTGTTGATGCTTATGTAAAGCTTAAAGAAATAGTTCAACCAAAAATGAAAATTTGCTAAAAAAAAAAAATGTACTCACCCTAAAGCCATCCAAGATGTAGATTAGTTTGTTTTTTCATTGAAACTGATTTGAAAAAATGTAGCATTACATCACTTGCATCCAATGGATCCTCAGCAGTGAATGGGTGCCGTCAGAATGAGAGTCCAAACAAGTGATAAGAACATCACAATAATCCACAAGTAGTCCACAAGACTCCAGGCCATCAATTAATGTCTTGAAAAGCTGCATGTTTGTAAGAAAGTAATCAAAGTCATTTTAAATTTAAACTGCCACTTCTGGCCAAAATACCAGTCCATAATCAATAATAACACACAAAAATGTTTTGGACTGTTTTCACTTAGAAACGATCTGAAATGGTCTTAGAAACTTGATCTGTGCATATTTCTTTCCTGATTCAGAAAGCAGTATTATAGGCGCACAGCTTTTCACTTCACAAGATTATAATTGATGGCCTGGAGTCGTGTGGATTATTGTGATGTTTTTATCAGCTGTTTGGACTCTCATTCTGACGGCACCCATTCACTGCAGAGGATTCAGTGGTGAGCAAGTGATGTAATGCTAAATTTCTCCAAATCAGTTCTGATGAAGAAACAAACTCATCTATAACATGGATGGCCTGATGGTGAGTTTTCAGCAAAATTTCATTTTTGGATAAACTATTCCTTTAAGCTTAATGCATAAGTTACCTGCAGCCAGACATCTTTATGTTTTAACATGAATAGTTCTGTAATATTGTAGCAGCAGTGTTGATCTTTGTTGCAATGCAGATTGTTTCATACGTTGTAATGGACTATTTTTCTCTCAGCAAAAGTTTTAGAACAGAATATTCATGAATTTTGTTTTTCCTTTTTTCCCACAACCTATGAAATATCCCAGAGTGAGACTAGCAGTGAAATATCATGTTTCAGATTCCTGTCTGAGCAGAATCTCTTCATAATGACGTCCTGGATCAGTTCACTATCTGTGGGAACTATCAGTGCAGCTCTTAATCTAGACTCTATTCAGTGCACTCTCTGTTCATTTTTCCTTCTCAGACTTTTTGGGAAATGATACACCATTGAATCTCCATAGAAGGAGAAATCCTGTCTGGGTTTTCAGAATCTCTTCATAATGACGTCCTGGATCAGTCCACTATCTGTGGGAACTATCAGTGCAGCTCTTAATCTAGACTCTATTCAGTGCACTCTGTTCATTTTTCCTTCTCAGACTTTTTGGGAAATGATACACCATTGAATCTCCATAGAAGGAGAAATCCTGTCTGGGTTTTAATATGCGCATCTGACGCAAGGTGCATTTTTGGGAACGTAAAAGAATACACCAGAATAAAAAGCCATAAATGATGACCAACTACATGTCAGTATTTTCCTTTGTGAAATGTTCCAGTGCAGATGGTCTGGATTTGAGAGAGTAATGTCTTCTGTTCATCTTTCCACACTGTCTATGATCATCCGGCTTGATTAAAAATAAAACTTGCTACTCATATTTTATGAAAATGCATTAATTCAGACATCCTGTGTAGTCTGACAGACCTCAAAATACGCAGATTCAATTGTGTTCTCATCTGTCTGGCAATGTCTGGTTTGCATTTGAATAAAATGCGTTCTCAAACATCACATTTGGGATGGTTTCATCCAAAGCTCATTATATGGTAGGATGACTTATCATGTGACACATTAGCCCTAGGTGTCACGAATTCGGTCCATGGACTTCCGTTTATTCACCACCAGAGGTCACCCTTTCCATTACATTGACTCTCGCACAACACAAACTGTTGCATAGCACCCCGGACTACATATCCCATCATTCTTTGCACGATTTGCACACTGCACTGATTGCACTCATTGCACACAGCTGTTTCTAATCACCTCACTCACTATATAACACCCACTCTAACCACCTTTCTCTGCTGAGTATTGTTTAGCCCGTACCCCATTCCGAGTCCCATTCCGAGTCTCTGAGTTTTCCTTGTTTTGCCTTGCCTTGCCTGTTTTCGCGGTTTCTGATCTTTGCCTGTTTTCCTGGATTTTTCCCTCTCGTCTCACCCCTGTGATTCTGTCTGCCGATCGGTGACCTACGCTAGCCCTGGGACTATTCTTGTGTTTTGCCCGCCATATACCTGTTTGCCATTGTTTGACCCTGCCTGTTTACCACGTCTCTTTAATAAAGCCTGCAGATGGATCCACACGTCTCACGTCTCGTCAGCCCTGTTACACTAGGACAACCAGAAGAGGTCACTGTCATGTCAAAGCCCAGCCAGTTATCTCCAGAATAACTACAAAGTCACTAATAAGCAAATTCTCACACTGTATTGCATTAATTTTTGAACATTATCCTCAAATACACTCTTGAAAATAAAGGTTCTTTATTGTCATAAGGTTCCACGAAGAACCTTTAACAGTCCATGGACATTTTACATTCATAATGAAAAAATGTTCTTTATATTTTTAAAATGTTCTTCACACTAAGAAAAAGATGGTTCTTTTAAGAACTGTTAGTGTTCAATGAAGGGTTCTTTAGGGAACCAAAAATGGTTCTCCTATGGCATCGCTGTGAAAACCCCCTTTGGAAGCTTTATTTTAAAGAGCATTTAAGAGTATACATGAGCTGTACTTTATAATAATAACACTCGAGACAGATCTTTTTCATATATTACCATGTTTCTGTTTGATACACTCTTCTCCCATCAGCTCAAAGAGTGGAAAACAGTCAAAGAGACAATGGCTGCTCTCTGATTTACATATTTCCACATCTGTCTCCAAACTCCACCACATGATGTTCATAGAGTCACATTACCTGACCAAGAATAAATACAATGCTTATGAATGAGGTGATTTCCTGGAACTGCACTTCAGTGCTGAGAAAGTTACGATTTATTAAGCTGCTGTTTAGCTCAACTGACCCGTTACACACACTGGCGGTATCTTGGGTGTCATTTATTGGGCAGATCTTTCAAATACAGATATAGCTGTTCCAAGTAATTCAGGTCCAAATGAATGATCCATCAGTGTTCAATTCATACACTGTAAAATGAGTTTTCAAGTAATAATACAAAAATTATTGGAGAATGTTTTACAAGAAAATGCAATTTCAGTTTTTCTACAGTACTTCAAAGTTTCACATTTAATTTAGTGTACTTGCTGCTGCTTTGTAATTTGCCAAAGTAATTACAAAGAAAATAAATAATTGCCAAAGCCAATCCTACACCAATTTTTTCAGTGTACTGTAGTTTAAAAAGTGAAATAGCAAAACCTGACAAGCACAAAAATACATAAAAAAAGGAATATGTCTCCTCTACCTTTACACACATAAATGTTTTTGTTGGTCAGTCACTCTTTCAAGTTTATCACATCTATGAACTACATAACTTGTGGTTTGACATTTATATGAAAGCAAAAATATTCACAGGTTCACCCACAAGACTTCATCTTTAAGAAGGGAGAAGTTAGCTTATTTTCTCAAGTTAATGCTGAACTAATCAGCAAATCACTTGATGCACAATAGTTTGGAGTCCAAACTAATAAATATACATCCCTACAACTTATTTTATTTTATTCTATTCCTATTCCATCTATAGCATACCTGTACATACAATTTATTCTTTTTTTGTGGTTTATATTTATGCGTATTTTTATTATGCGTTATGTGTATTTTATTCACATCTCATTTTTATTATCTGTGTGTTGTTGTTGTCTCCGTGTACTGGAAGCTTGTGACACTATAACAAATTCCTTGTATGTGCAAACATACTTGGCAATAAAGCTCTTTCTGATTCTGATATTTTAGAATCCAAATAAGACTTCACGCGTATTTTCACACTCATTTTCATGCTTGTTAACTGATTGCTCTTCTCTCCAGATGAACTGTGCTTTTTCACAGCCACCCAACCAAACAAGTAAAAGATATCAAAACGTTTGTGTAAGAGTGATTTTGTATGTTGCTTTTAAATGAGAATATTTGAATGAATTCTGTCCTTGTGCCAGCACACGTTATTTTTCATAGAAGTCAAGTTGAGGCAAGTCATCACGTGTTTTGGTATAAATTCATTAAATACAATAAGTATTTGGCCAAAAAAAAAAAAGTTTTCAATATTTTTGTACATTGTGCTGTTTCATGATTTATTTTATTCACGATTGTTTTACTGTTTAAATGTTGCTGAAAAGCCATTATAGGCTGTTTAAAGGCAGGTTCGATTGGGACTACCTAAATAGGGGCATGTTGTCTAAAGGTCTTTTGACAACATGTTTTGTCCTGGGCTGTGGAAATGTTCAATCGCTTTTGTGTAGCCAATGATTTTTAGAGTATGTGTCTATACAGAGACCGACTTTCAAACTAAATCTACTCTTGAGAAATATTTACTGGAGTAAAAAGTGTGGCAACCAGCCATATTTAGCCCATAATCATCAAAATCACCCCAATTTGAGTGACCCCAAATCAGATAAACACTCAAAGTGTTTGAAATGAATGCCAGTTAAACATCTGTCCAAGTGCTGGCAGTGTAAGATGTGTGCATAAGGCTCATCTGATGAACTAAAGGAGGAGGAACAGAATCAACAGCCTCCCCTCAGCGAGAGCTCGCGCTCAGCCCTCCTGCACACCGCACATGGATTTCGCGGCTCAGAAGTGTTTTCACCGGACATCTCGGCGCAAATGGCTTGTTTTCTTCTGACTTGAAGGATGACTTCTCGCTCTTGATGCTGAGGACTGCTCGGAACTTACGCTAAAGACAGATATTATTTATGAAACCAGCAAGAAATGAAGATGAACCTCGTGAACAACTGTTTGGCTTTTCTCTTAGTTTGGCAGGCGCACGCGGTAAGTAACGACCCTACCTGCGCCGGTACTTTTGAGTTACTCAGCCTCAGGTGTGCGGTTTCAACTGTCAATAGGGGCGATGTGTTGTCATAAGGGCCGTGTTACAGTAAATATGACATTTGAGTGAAAAGTCCAAACACAACAAATGCGGGGTTTCTCTGTTATTGGTTTTGTACATTGGTATCAAACCTAGTTCAAAACGTTTAACCATTACAGTGTCTTTGAATGGTGTCCTCCAAACTATATTGTAGCCATAGCTGTTAGGTAAATAAGTTAGCACACTAAAACCATGCTAGCATGTTTCAGGGATCAACTGTATAATGAATGTAGATTTAAACTAAGGGGTTGAACTCTGTTTTCAGTGTTTTTCACAAAGGTCACGTCAAGTTGTCATGTATTTATGTTATAGCCTATTTATAGTTTTGTTCAATTTATGAATTACACAAATATAAGTTACATTTCAAATGCATTTTATGTAATTGAAAAACTTCATTTAGCAGTTTACTGCTATAAAAATCATGAAAGTCAGCTTATATCAGCTTACAGTTGCCAAGCTGGTTTTGGAATATGATAGCTGGTTCATTATTGGTATAAAGTGCACTGATAAAAATGATTTTGTGGTGAAGTAAATACTACATAAAAACAAATGTAATTTCTACATCAAATAATTTAGTTCAGGCAATAATTAAAAAAAATTAAGTAAATTCTATATTACTACTCAATTTAAGCTTGTAGAAATTAAAGTTTGAAATTATTAGCATATTTTACTTGGAATTGTTTGTTATGTTTACAAGGATTCTTTAAGTAAATATCAAAGTTATGATCCCGTTTTTCCCATCATGCACTGGGGCATGAATAATTAAAAAGGTTAACATTTTCACTGTTTTCGAGTTGTATTTACAGTTTTATGGTTGATTTTGTCGTTAGGTTTAGTAACTGTTTTGTGATATCTGGAGTTAATTTTCTACTCAAAATGACCCATTTATACTCACATTTATACTCAAACACTGTCCACTGATTGTTACCGTCGTCATTGTGTATAGTGTACCAAGTATTGAGGTCTCTGTGTTCATTTGGGTGATAATTATATTGAGTGGACATATTATCTTCAAAGGATATCAAACTTACATGTTTGCAAGTGAACCGCATGCTTTAATAGCATGGTTGTTTTCCAGAGTAAATTTTATAAACTGTAACTGAGGGAAATGTACTTGAGTACTGCATATTTAACAAAACAATTAAGTAGAAATGACTCATTAAACTCTAACTGGCCATGTTAAATTTATTTATTTCCTTTGCTAATTTTACCTAACTTAGTCAAGTAGATTTTACTTAATTCAATACTTAAATTTTACTTAAAATGTGTGTGCAAAAACTTGCAAAATAGAAATTAATTAATCTACTTATTGTTTTTTTCAGTGTGGTTTGCCAGGTTGATCTTAGCCCTGCTAGACTACCAGCTGATCTATCATTGAAATCTTGACCAGCGTGGTCTAACTAGAAATGGTCAAAACCAGTGACTATCAGAAGAATAGCACATAGGCTAACTTTTAAATTTTTTTGCGAATCATTTTGTGCTTTGTAATTGCTTTACTTTTTAAAAAGCATAAAATTGGCTGTTTAATGTCGGGATAAGTTGTGACAACATACCCCATTACGACATCCCCAGTTATCGGGGCATGTTGTCACAGAAGGTCAACATGCGTTCAGTGAACTATATCTTTTTTTTTTCCTGGGCACTAGCGAAATATTTCATAATTTTTTTGCAGCAAAGACTTTAAGGTATGTGTCTACAAATTATAAACTTTTTTTTTCTGAGAAATATTCACTTAAGTAAAAAGTGTGACAGCAAGCCACAGACTCTATGCAAAAAATATCTGAATTTTATGTGCAATCTAAGGTAATCACAAATTAATTAATTTTTTTTATCCATTAGGGTTAAAAGTGTGAAATTTCTGTTCTGATTATATTTGGTTTATTGATCTTCGCTTTGCAACAACCTCTCTGCTTTGAGAGGTTCTCAAAGTTCAAAACTCTCAGTTCTGCCTGCGTACTGTTACACAGTTTCAAATTAAATTACAATTTAAATGAGTCTCTCAAATATATTAAAAAGAGACATAACACAATGTTTTAAAGGAGCGGTCAGAACTGGGTCAGGGCTATTCTAGACAAGGTCTCTGTGGTGATTCAGGTGTTTCGCCCAAAGGGCTCTCACAAAAAGACTCATCAGGGCACGAGCTACTCAATTTCTTGCTGTGGAGTTTAAAACTGGTGGCTTGCAGACAAATAAAAGCCTATATGCTTTTTTGCCCAGCTAAAATGTTTATTTTTTTTCCTTAAATATTTTAAAATGCATGCAAAAATGATTTAAAAGTACTTTCAACATTGGTCTCCTAATGGACTTTTACAGCTATAAAACCTATAAACGGTCTCATAAAGTTTAAACTTTGTATGTACGGCACAAAATGGCTGTTAGATATACTAACAAGCAAATAAATGCTTAAAACAAGTGAAAAATACCTAATATTTAAGAAATGTTCTCTGAAAACAAGTCGTATTATCTCATGCAATTTTACTTCTAAGGTTAATTTATGTTGTTTTAAGGCTGTTTAGATTTTTTTTTTCTGAAAAAGATTTAAAAAAAAAAAAAGGACTTTTTGCAGGTTAAATACCAAGGTCAAAGATAAATAGGTTAGATGCATGAAAATTGATGCACCATAACTAAATTATATAAGATATGGTTTACAAGCCATTGCTGTTAATCTCGTTTTAAATAAGCCAAAGCTTATCTATTCAAAAGTCCATTAATCAGTTACTTCTCTTTTAGATAATCGAGCATCTCTTTATGACCTTAATTAAAGTGCAACACTCTGTGTCCATATGGCTGCATCCCCAGAGGCACAGATACGCCATGTAACACACAAACTCAATGTTAGAATGCTGGAGAATTTTTCAAATGTAATGTATATCTGTGTAGTTTGTCTTCTACAGGGATTATGCTACAAAAGGACTGTCCTTGATATGTTTTCCACTCTACAGTCTTTGTCTTGGATTAGTATTGAGAATGCACTCAAACGTAATTGTTTTGTGTGCAGCAATTCTCATATTTATATAAAATAAAATGTTCTTGTTGTAATACTTTTTTTCATTTACAGTGATTTCTAAAGCTCATGGAATTTCTGCTCCCAAAAATCCTCAAAACTAGGGTTACGTCCCTAAAACTAGGCTTTCAATCCATGGATCAAGAGGTATCATCAGATACTGAAGACATATTACACAGAGATCCCATCAAAGCTCTGAGAGGAAGTTATGTGTGGTTGTGCTCTATTAAAATTCAATCCATTCAATCCCTGACCAATTTCATACGGCAACATTTAATGCCATTTTTTATTTCGCTACTCCTTGTCCTCCTGGGGTTTGATGGTATCGTATTTCTGTGACAGGCTTTTGTGGATCTGAAAAATGCAATGTTTTAGTGGCAGAAAGAACAGTTTTTTTCTTTTCCTCTAAAAAAAAAATCCCAACCTCTTATGCTGTACGAAAATGACAATAATCCAGAAGATCTTTTTCCACTCAATACTTTATTTGGGTACTCAGGAAAAAATGTTTTTATAATCTAAATAAATAAATAAAGCACAAAATGATTCATGAAACAACAAAAATGTAAAAGGTAGCCTATGTGTTATTCTTCTGATAGTAGCTTAGGTTATGAAACGACAAAAACAATAATCCAGGAGGTCTTTTTCTACTAAATACTGTGAGTAATCCCAAAAAAACAATAAAATAAATTAGGAATGTCTGCACTGTTTATGATAGTAATAACACAGCTTTTTGTGTGTTGCACAACTTTTCAAACTAAGCAACAAAATCTCAGAACGCTTTTGACCTTGAAATGCATTTCTTATTCTCATTGGGAAAGTGTTTAATTACTTTTAAAGCGATGCTTTATGCTCTTGTGAGAGAAATGGAAAGTTGGCTTGCAAACTGTTGCACAGTTGCACAGCACAGTTGCAACAGTTGCACAACTGCTTTTCACCGTAAACACAAGACCACACAATCTCAGATAATCAGATGATGACATTTGCAAAGTTTCATGCTTTCCAGCTGACCCACTTCAGTTCAGTAAAGGTCCGCCAGAATCCAGATTCACCTCATGCAGCTTAAGTCATCTTGACTGTGTCAGAAGAGAAACAGAGTAGCACAGAAACACATTGTCAAGCCACAGAAGACATAGTAAAGATGTTCGTCATCGTAGGTTTAAACTTCAACAGTCACACCACTTTTGTGTGTGGCATTTCAGAGCAAAACCATGTTTTATTCACTAACCACCCGCAATCCAGTGTAACCAGATGCTGTCTGTGCTGCGCTTCGTCATTGTTTACAGTGAAAATAAAAGATTAGCGACTACATTTAATTGTAAGTAAATTTCCCCCATAACCTTCAAATAAATTTGTAGTCCTATAGAAAAACGCATGGAAACGAGTTTGTTGGCAGTTACTCTAGTGGGGTTTAGGCATGAGCGAGCAGGAAACTGTGTCACATGCACAGCACTACAGAAGGATGCAAAAGGATATTGCAAATAAAATAGGGTGACTGAGTGACATCTTTGTTTAAAGATGAAAATGCACTGGACATGCTGCCACTCTAAATGTGACTCTAAATGTTATGGCTACTTTGGCCTCTTTCATATACTGTATAAGGTAGATGGGGCAAGTTGTCACAAGGGCTATACCTCCCCTGTGACAACTTGCCCCAGTCTCTCTTCTATGTGAAAGAGGCAAAAGTAACTATAACATTTCACTTATATTTAAGTCTTGTGGCTTATAAATGTTTCAATTTTTAAAAATGTATTTATTACACTATTTTTTGGTCAAAACAAATAGTCTCCTATTTTTGTATGTTGCCATTTGCCGTTGTGTTTATTGTTTTATGTTTCAGAACTGTTTTACTTTTTAAATATTTGCTGAAAAACCTACAATAGGCTTTTTAACAGCAGGTTCCATTGTGACAAATTCCCCCATATATTGACCCCATTAGCTTGGATATGGGATGTTGTCACAAAAGATCCTTTTATTTTTAATTTATTACTTTTTAAAGAATTTTAGACTTCATTATGCAAAGACATATTAAATTGGTCATAAGAGATAGTAAAGACTTTACATTTTAAGCAGCACAACTTTTTTCAACATTGATTATAATAAAAAAAATGTTCCTTGAGCACCAAATTGTGAAGAATCATGTGACATTGAAGACTGGAGTAATGGCTGCTGAAAATTCAGCTTTGACATCATATGAATAAATTATATTTTAAAATAAATTAAAGTAGAAAAGAGTTATTTTAAATTATAATAATATTCAACAAATATGACTATTTTTACTGTATTTTTAATCAAATAAATGCAGCCTTGGTAAGCATAAAAGACTTCTTTTAACAATGTTAAGAAAATCTTACTGACCCAAACCTTTGAACATTAGTATACAGTGGTGTGAAAAAGTGTTGGCCCCCTTCCTGATTTCTTATTTTTTTGCATGTTTGTCACACTTTAATGTTTCAGATCATCAAACAAATTTAAATATTAGTAAAAGATAACACAAGTGAACACAACATGCAGTTTTTAAATGAAGGTTTTTATTATTGTATTTATTATATACACTGTATGTGTTTTTATAGAATTTAACCTTTAAAAATAAACTCACAGTCTTGTCTATATGGTATTTAAAATGACTTTTTCACCTAAACGTTAGCCATATTTACTTGAAACAACTTTTAGAGGTCTGATAAGTGTCATTTATCTGATTTATTCATCTCATTTTGACATTTTAGCTACTTCCATCCTCGTCACTTAGTTTACTTTTAGAAAGCGTCAATCTCAGGTGGAGCTGTTTTACATGTTTATTGCACCAGATGCTCCCCTTTCAACTACAAAGCCTCTATTCGTTTTCCCAACAAATTATTTTTGAAAAATATGTCAATTCCCATGAAGCAGAAGGATGAGTCAGAAATGTGCCTGGGTGACCGGCTGCTGATGAGACTCAGTCTGCTAAACCGGGACAACAGACTATCAGTACTGATACACGTGATGCACTATCCTCACATTAAAATAAGATATACAAAAGGAGCTCATTTGGATATTTTTAGTAGTGCTGAGACGTTTGGATTCAGAGTTTTGGTAATCCATATACTGAATCCATTCTCTCTCAGTGGAAGCTGAGAAATTGGTAAAAAAAAAAACCTGGTGAGAATGTCAAATGTGTTTTCGACTTGACTGTAATTGCTCTCAGCTTGAGTTAATCTCAGCCAGCATGCATTTGCCTTGACTGTAATGATCCAGAATAATCCTGATACAATCACTCATATCATTAGTGTGTGTGGTGATCTTGCTAGCTGTGATAGGGAAGGAAGCCCTGCTCGGATGAGTACAGCTGTTCTCGTCAAAGATGTAGCTCAAGATTTTGAAAGAGATGAGCAATGACAGACTAAAAGTGTAGGCTTATGTCCTCTTCTGATCTGGGGTTGATTTGTCTGTGTGCTGCTCAAAGCCAAAGTGACTAAGAGCTTGCAAACACATACATAAGATGGTGACCTTGCATTAAAAACATTTGAGTTGAAAAATGTCAGAATCCTTTTTAAATACATGCTCTTGCTCTCTTTTGATGTCAAACAGAATGCTTGTATTTTACATTTTTAAAAATCTAAATTTTAATTTCTAACAGCCTGTATTTTCAGAATGATTCTGTCATTTCCCCCCACATTTATGAAGCAAAAATGATCCATGGCTGGACACCAACTGATGAGATCTTTAACTGATGACTTCATGTGACTCTGGATAATTCGCTTGATATTATTACAGTTCTTATAATAGAGGATTTTTAGTCCATCAGTAGAACAGGCTTTGTGGCGGCTCTTTGATCACAACAGCTTTGAGTCCAACTGTGCTGATCAGTCATTTCGAATGATCTCACCAGGAGACCGTAATAACTGAGGTAGCAGTTCAGCACTGCCTTATCCTTTAACTGATATCTCCACCATACGGTTGAGCTTAATTTGATAGGGAATAAATCTAAAAACTGAAATTGCACGTCAAAATAACACATTGTCAGTATTTTTTGAGACCCCCCAAAATTTCACAAATCACGTTTTCAGGGGAGCCCATGTCTTATTAAGGGGAGCCGAGCTCCCCCTAGCTCCCCCGTAGTTTGCACCCTGGGGTAGAGGGTAAAGAACAGAAATATAGCAAAATATATGAGAAATGCAACATTTTTATTTACCATAATTATCCAAAATCATGCGTGACCGTACGGTTGATATGTCTGTAAAGGACATCATATATATTGCCATTCATCTACATATATTATAAAGACGCTTAAATATATTTTTTTGTCTTTGTGGACCCTGAAGGTTATGAAATGTATCCAAGATACTAATACAGTTAAAGGAATGTTTATTATTGGAAAAGAACTAATAGAATTAATTCTCTGAATTTAAATCAAGATTTACCATGGACTGACAGCTCAACCGTACGATAGAGTTTTATATAAAACATACATTTTTTTTAAAAAGTGCCTGGGGCTATTTATTAGATGTCTACTAATAAAAATTTGAAGTTAAATAATTTTTTCATTTGCTCCATTTAGGGGTGAAAGTTAAAGCGCTGATTTGGGTGACAAACTTTGTGATGTTTATGTACATCCCTAAGCTGCAGGGTGCATGTCTGTGGAAATATGTATTGTTATTGAAACCAGGATATTATATAACTAGAACTAAAACTAAAACCATAAAAAAATAAAAAAATAAAAACATTAACTGAATTAAAATATGAAGTATGTTAACTTTTCGTTTAGTTGCCAAGGCAACATTGTTTATTTATTTATTTATTTTTATTTTATCTTAATGTACTAAAATAACTAAAACTAAAACTGAAATAAAATGAACCAAAAACTATATAGACATATATAAAGGAATAGTTTACCCAAAATGGCCAGTCAAGATGTAGATAAGTTTGTTTTTTCATTGGAACTGATTTGGAGAAATGTAGCATTACATCACTTCTTCACTAGGATCATCTGCAGTGAATGGGTGCCATCAGAATGAGAGTCCAAACAGCTGAGAAAATCATCACAATAATCCACAAGTAATCCACACGGTGCCAAACATTATGGGTTTGTGATGAACAAATTGATAATTTTTAACTTATCAATTTGTTTGAACTTAAAACTGTTGTTTCCGGCTAAAATACGAGTCCTCTGTCTATAATATTGCTTTCTCCAGTGAAAAAGTCGTCTTTTCTGAATCAGGAGAGAAATATGCTTAGGTCAAGCACCGTTTACAAGAACAAACAGTCTCCGTTTACAAGAACAAACAGTCTAAAACAGCTCCAGACAAATATGTTGTGGATGTTGATGTGAGAGGACAACAGAGGGGATGGAGTTTTTCACTGGAGGAAGCGTTATTATTGATTATGGACTCTTATTTTAGCCAGAAGCAACTGTTTCAAATCAAAACGCCTTTGATTTGTTTCTCACAAACACACAGCCTTTTGCTTCACAAGACATTAAAGAGTCATGTGGATTACTTGTGGATTATTGTGATGTTTTTATCAGCTGTTTGGACTCTCATTCTGACGGCACCCATTCACTGCAGAGGATCTATTGGTGAGCAAGTGATTTAATCCTACATTTCTCCAAATCTGTTCTGATGAAGAATGGCCTGAGAATTAGTAAATTTTCAGAAAATTTAAATTTTTGGGTGAACTACAGCCAAAATGAACTATAAAAATATTTAAAAAAAAATCAATGATACGAAAACCACACAGACTGAGACTTTATTTTTTGTCACTTCTTGGAAGGCAGTAGCATTGAGATCATACGGCTGCTTTTCTTTCCTTTGCCCCCTAAGGTCAGCGGGAGACATGCAAATTGTCACTTTCTGTATGAGGTGCAGATGGCTGAGAAGGAATGTTTGGGCATGCTGGCAGACGAGTTGCCTCCGCACACTAAAGGTACTGCATTAGTGCATGTGTAAGTGCACACGCACGTTATATCATCTTCTAAATCCACTTACAGTGTCTGTTTTGTACAGTATTTTGAATGGCCAGAATGTGAAACAGCATAGGCAAACTTTGAAAGATGTGTATTTGTGTCATGTTCCCCATAAACAATACAGTGAAAGAAATGTGAATGAGCTCTCGCCACATTGTTTGTCCTACATAATCAGTTAATGTCTTATTGTTTTTCTGTTGGCATGCAGCGTTTGCTCTGGCAGATGTAGAATCACATTTACTGTTGGCTGATAGTGGTTGATTTGCTTTTGGCTCCAGCTTTTAAGGTCAATGTTGAATTAGATATTTATATTGTCTGGATTGGACATGACCCACATGTAGAAGCCCATTTTCCTCTTAGAATAACTTTGTCTCACAATTGTGACTTTATTTCTTGACTTTCTTATATAAAAGTATTTATTTATTTCAAAGAGAAATCTTAAAGACCCCAAACTTTTGTATGTGTTTTTATACTTCATAAAGTTATCTAACCAAACCAAATTGATCTAAGTGAGCCTGGATGAAGTAACAGAAGATATATCACTGGAACAAAGATACTCATAGTTTTATGATGAGAGCTTTTAGATCCTACATTGAAGCTTTTAAAAACCCAGATGTTTCAGAGATGACTCAGTGTTACCGATGCCTGTGCTTCAAAGGACTTTTGAAAATTTCCTCCTGCTTTTTCCCAGCTCATATCATCGCTGGTCATTGGCCATAATCACACAGCCAGCGGTCAATAACCATAGGTGACCATCTTCTGCATTTGTTTATTTATCTGACAATTCTAATATTGAACAACTACATTTAAAAGAAGAAGCCAAACGCACTATCAGTATGCAGTCATAGACAATCTTTTCTTTATTTTTTAATGTTTGTTGTGTGTTGTTCTTTTTGCTTTGCTTCCACTTCGGAATAAAAACAGAAGTGTGGGAACGACCCTGCTATGCTTGTGTTTCCCTTTTTGACAGTTGTATGGTGTCCATCAGTGGACAGATTTTCCAATTAATGGTAATTATTTGGCATTAAATACACACAGGACTTGACTATTCAATTTGGCGAAATGAGTGACAAATCCCTCTGGAGATAACTGCAAAAAAGCAGTTTGGACCACTTAATGTATCCCACATTTCTGATGGTTCATAGAAGGGCATAGTGGACTGAGTGTGACCAATCAGAGATGATGTTTACTGTGTCTTAATGCTTGATGAGTGACATATTTTCTCTTAGTTTAGATTCCTTATATTTCCTCAGAAACGACCATGCTGTTTCAGAAGCAGCTGTTTAAAGGAATAGTTCCCAAAAATGAAAATTCTGTCATTATTTACTTGCCCTCATGACATTCCAAACCTGTATGACTTTTTCTTCTTATTTGGAACACAAAAGATCAAATTGGCTCTGACCCCAAACTTTTGAACAGTAGTGTATAATATTATAAAATATTTTATACTGGCCACTCTTATATACAGACAGAGAATGGGTGACTGGCCTCTCAAGATCCAAAAAGTGCCATAAATGTATCATAAAAGCGATCAATATGAGTCGTACATTATATTCCAAATCCAAATGTGCTATATAGTATTCCACAGAAGAAGAAAAAATCATACAGATTTGGAACAACATGATGGTGAGTAAATTATGACCGAATTCTACATTTTTAGGTCAATTATTCTATTAGTACATAAAGAACTGCATGCCCTCTTTGCTGTGATGTTTCTGAGAGTGTTTGGAGTTGTAGATGATGATGTATGGTGGTGTGATGTTTTCTATTTATGCCCAGACCTTCACAACACACTCATCTAACCATAGATGCTGGAATGTGTCCTGTACCTGTGGGCCAGTCTCATGAGATCCAGTGACTTTCCCCTTTTTTTTTTTTTTTTGGTTGAACTGTAGTACCTAGCCTATGCTAACTAAAAGGCAAATTCGAGTAATGTTTGTAGGGTTAGCTTAAAAGAGAAAACATATTCAAATACACTCAACACATAAAGCAGAAAGACTCTCAAGAACATTAGTCAATGAATGCGGATCTTATCCCAAACTAAACATTTTCCCAGGTTCCTGTCAAACACGTCAAATTTCTCACGTGCATTGCTGCAGTAATTTTTCTGAAAGTTCTGCTATTTCAGCACATTTTGAGATCCAGATGTGTTGAGCTTTTATATTGTTTTCTGTTTCTACATCCTTACAGGTTGCAGGGGGATGTGGGACAATATTTCTTGCTGGCACCATGCCGATATCGGAGAGGTGGTGGTCAATACCTGCCCAGCTGCCCTAAAAAATTTGTTCACCAGAGATGGTAAATTTTACTTTAATATTTGCAAACTGTCATTTATCCATCTTAACATGATGCTGAGAACAAAAATCGTCTGATAACGCTAAATGAAAAAATGAATGGTTGTCACACACTCAGAAGCATTTGGGGAACCACTACTTGCTCTTTTTAAGATACTTCATATATCTTATCTTACAGCAGAGATGCCCAAACCAGGGCCAGTAATGACCTTTGATTTGGCCTGCCATGCCATACAACAAGAGGAGGGGAAAATGAAAAAAAAAAAGGTTTTAATATAATGTATGTGGATATAATGCAACATTTACTTTTGGCACACAGCCCTCAATCAAGTTAGATTTTTGGCCATTTGTATTAAAATTTTGGGCACCTCTGTCTTAAAGGAACTTGAATATATATTTCCAAAACCTTTCACGTTTTTGGGTGTTAATGAAGAAATGGTTGACAGTCTTTCAAGAACTTATAGGTTCCATTTTGTAAGTTCCTTAGAGAGCTGTCCTTAATGAACAGATGCCTAGATGTTCTCCAAAGGGTTTCACAGTGTATATACAAACCTAAACTTGTTCTGCCATGGAATTAAGCGGTAAAAAACTATTTTTATGAAGTTTATGATTAGTTCTGCTCACATGTGCACAAAGCAGGTAAGTAATAAGGCCAGCTTTTTGTAAATAAATAGTGTGAACTGTGTTGATTGTGAGCATGCATATGTGAGTGTGAGTAAATTAATGAGTAAGGGAGTAAACTGAAAGCTGCATGGAGTGAGTGAATCATGTCTTTCCCCTTCTGCTCGGACATGCTCATTGACCCGTGGACCTGAGCCGATGGCACAGAACCAGCACACCCTTTCTTCCCTACAGAGAAGTTGTCTGTCAAGCTGCAGAGTGTGGCAGTACATACAGCCCTGATTCCCCAATCAGGCTATTTTCAGCCCTTGTGAGCTTTCTAACCTGCTGGCTCAGAGAGGTCATGCAGGAACACATGAACACATGGTGCTGCTGGATAACCACAGAGTTAAGGAGCCAAATTATCCCAGAACATCTGGAAACACATGCTGACTTAAGGTTTTATAGCACACTATTATCATTTCCAATCAAGCTTTCTAATGTATGGCTGAACTTTTCAGATGAATCACTGTCATCATCATCATCATCGTTTATGCTCCATTAGCTGTTACCCCAGATATTATCTGCTGTTTTTTTCTCTAAAGTAGCTCTCACAAAAGCAATGCATTGCACTTTCTCAACCCAGTGTTCGATGGAATATATTTCCAATCATTTGACAGAGGTTAATGGATTGTAAGGGGTAGAACAGATATATATATATATCACTCGTTCTCATTGTACGAGGTAGATTCAGGTGCCTCGGGGGTTGTGTGGGCAGTAAATGGTTCAGCCTCCCTCTCCTCTTCCTCAACTGAGCTCATGTATGTTACATCAGGGAGTTTCAGTTTCAATTGGGGCCCAGTTTTAGAGGAAGAAAGTGTGTGTGTGTGTTTATACAGTGTGTGTATATATATATATATATATATATATATATATGTATATATAT
>NW_015552531.1:2830-4016 GCF_001515605.1 Sinocyclocheilus anshuiensis | reverse complement strand
ACATATATATATATATATATACATATATACATATATATATATACAGTATGTATGTATGTATGTATATGTGTGTATGTGTGTAAATCTAAAATGGATTCCAAAATTAATCACAGTTATTTTAGAAGTGGCTTTTAACAGTATTAATACAAAGTAGCATATTTTGTGGAAAAAGTATTAATTTACTTACAGAGATGAACACTATGAAATGAATAAGTAAATAAATACTTTGCAAAGTTGTACTTTTCTTTTCCACTTTAAACTTTATTTTAATACTGGGGGTTGTAAGGCATATTTATTGTGAAATGTTTATTTCTATAAAAAACTTTAATTGATATTATTAAGTTTGTTTATATATAGAGCAGCTGTGCTCACTCTCCACTGTGTACTAATAAAGGCAGTTAGAAGCAGCAGAGCAGTCCCACATTGTGCTTCTGCAAAGCACTTATGCTCCTGACCTGGACAAATGCATGTTTGATTACCGTTCTGACAATATCAATTCAAGATAAGAGCACGCATGATGACGTACATTAGCGGATCCCTGTGAATAGGACGAATAAGGTCATCCAGGTTTTCAAAGATGGGTCGGTTAGCACTTTTATAAAGCCTGAATCTGTCTGTTTGTACAGACAGCCCCTTTTGTTGGGCTTGTGTGTGTGTTTGAGTGTCTGTATGCACATGTGTATGTTCTGATCTGCATGGCTGGGTGTGTGTGAGTATGTGTGGGTGTGTATTTGGGGGATTTGTTTCAGGCTGGACACGGACAAAAATAAATCTCCATGTTGATACATGTCAGGGGAGTTTACATTCTCTCTCTCTAGCAAAGTGCTCTACAGTGATGTAGTTGTGCTCGCCCTCATATTTGGCCCAATGAAATGCCATGAAATATTCATTCTGCTTTCCTCTGAGTCCTAAAATATACATAGAACATACTCATGTCACAAGAAGCTCTGAGTAACACATTAGAAGTAGTCAGAGGTGGGACCAAGTCATTGTTTTGCAAGTCACAAGTAAGTCGGAAGTCTTTGCATTCAAGTCTCGAGTCAAGTCCCGAGTCAAGACAGGCAAGTCCAAGTCGAGTTGCAAGTCCTCAGCTGTAAGATTCAAGTCTTAAACAAGTCATTAGTGCTTTTTGCCCAAATTAGTGTCTCAGTATTAATTACCATATCAAATTCATAGTAATTTATAT
>NW_015552531.1:1420-2698 GCF_001515605.1 Sinocyclocheilus anshuiensis | reverse complement strand
TCAGGAAGGCAGGTAGAATATGTTTGACATAGTTCAATTTCATGTGAGATGGGTGCCCTTAGTAAAACTACTCAAGTTCAGTTTAGGGAGTGTGCCAAAATAGGATAAACTAACTAAAAAAACTATTTTATTAGTAACAGAATAGCAAAGACAACATAATTTCATAGAGATAACAGCTGCAACATACTTTGCATGAATAACACTTTAATAACAAAGATATAACAAAGGAATAACACAGTAATAAAACAGAAATAGTTCAGTAATAACACAGGAATAACACAGGATTAACTCAGTAATAACACAGAAATGACACAGGAATGACACATTAATAACACAGGCATAACACAGGAATAACACATTAATAACAGTAATACTTCAGTAATAACACAGGAATAACACAGGAATAACAGAAATAACAGAGGATTACCACAGTAATAACACAGTAATAATTCAGTAATAACGCATTAATAACACAGGAATAATACCGGATAACACAGTAATAACACAGTAATAAAACAGGAATAACACAGTAATAACACAGTAATAACGCAGTAATAACTTAATAACACAGCAATAACACAGGAATAACACAGTAATAAACACAGGAATAACACCGGCATAACACAGGAATAACATAGGGATAACACATTAATAACACAGTAATAACACAGGCATAACACAGTAATAACCCAGGATTAACTCAGGAATAACACAGTAATAATGCAGTAATAACACAGGATTAACGCAGTAATATCACAGGATTAACTCAGTAATAACACAGTAATAACGCAGTAATAACACAGGATTAACTCAGTAATAACACAGTAACAATGCAGTAATAACACAGGATTAAATCAGTAATAACACAGTAATAACAGAAATAACACAGTAATAAAACAGTAACAATACAGGAATAAAACAGTAATAACACAGGAATAAATCAGTAATAACAGACATAACACAGGATTAACACAGTAATACCACAGTAATAATGCAGTAATAACACAGTAATAACAGAAAAAACACATTAATAACACAGTAATAACACAGCACACAGGAATAACACATTAATAACACAGGAATAACACAGGAATAACAGAAATAACAGAGGATTACCACAGTAATACCATAGTAATAACACAGTAATAATTCAGTAATAACGCATTAATAACACAGGAATAATACCGGATTAACACAGTAATAACAGTAATAACGCAGTAATAACTCAGTAATAACACAGTAATAACTCAGGATTAACACAGAAATAACACAGGAATA
>NW_015552531.1:0-279 GCF_001515605.1 Sinocyclocheilus anshuiensis | reverse complement strand
ACACAGGAATAACACAGTAATAACACAGTAATAACACAGTAATAACACAGGATTAACTCAGTAATAACACAGAAATAACACATTAATAACACAGGAATAACACAGTAATAACACAGGCATAACGCAGGCATAATTCAGTAATAAGACAGGAATAACACAGTAATAACACAGGATTAACTCAGTAATAACACAGTAATAATGCAGTAATAACACAGGATTAAATCAGTAATAAAACAGTAATAACACAGGAATAAAACAGTAATAACACAGGAATAACAC
>NW_015552530.1:563-855 GCF_001515605.1 Sinocyclocheilus anshuiensis | reverse complement strand
CCAGAAGACGCGAACTCGCGCGCACAGTGAGAAGATCTGTGTGTGCGCTCATCCGAAGCGCATGAACCCGCGTCTCAGAACGCACGCAAATATTAAGCTCTCTGTGAAGTATTGTGCTTGAATGGACAAATTCACTCAAAAACTGTCAAAATGCCCGTTTTGGTGAGTATCATAGCAGATATAGTCGGCTGAACATACAGTATCAGTGCACTGGATCAGTGCATTCTATTAAAGGGGTCATATGATGCTGCTAAAAAGAACATTATTTTGTGTATTTGGTGTAATGCAATGT
>NW_015552530.1:0-307 GCF_001515605.1 Sinocyclocheilus anshuiensis | reverse complement strand
GCACCAAGAGCTTGTAACACTCCAAAGAGAAAGGAACAATTTAAATCGCATCATATGACCCCTTTAAAGAGCCAGAAGACGCAAACTTGCGCGCGCAGTGAGAAGATCTGTGTGGTCGCTCATCCGAAGCGCGTGAACCCCGTCTCAGAACGCGTGCAAATATTAAGCTCTCTTTGAAGTATTGTGCTTGAATGGACAAATTCGCACAAAAATTATGTCAAAATGCCCATCTTGGTGAGTATCCTAGCAGACTTAGGCTGCCTTCCAGTCCGTTTTTTTATGCCCTTCACTCGCAAACTTCCCTCCG
>NW_015552529.1:247496-259841 GCF_001515605.1 Sinocyclocheilus anshuiensis | reverse complement strand
CTAAAGTTGAAAAAGTGAAAAAGCATAATAGGACACCTTTAAGACAATGTTTATCTGGTGCAAAAACACAAACATGTAGAAACAAGACTCCAGGAGCGATCTACACACAACTACACCTGATTAGATATCAGTCATGATGTTTCCAGTCTGTTTGTATGTGTAGGGTCATCACATTTACCACCTGATTTATACACTATACAAACATAAATAATGCTTTCTGATGTTTCCATGGACTTCTGCTACTGTATTGTGATGTATTTTCAATCTAAGCAGATATCAAACTAGAAAATAAAAATGTAGGGCAGACGTGATTTCATCCAGCGCTTGTTGATTGGCATGTGAACATCAGAATTAAGGCGGATCTGAATGATGAGTCACATCAGGACGATTAAAAATAACAGATCAGAATAAAATACACAGATGAATCATTTACAGTAACATGTAGTAAGAAAATAAAAGGGGTTCATTTCATTCTGACTTCAAGGAGACTTAAAAGTGTTGGGTTAAGAGAACTAAAGACTGCAGACAGTCCAACAGGGAAATGAGCGAACATGAACATGTTGAGGAGCGACACACAGATCACACCCTCTCGGAGTCATCAGCAGTGGTTCAACGGATCACAAATTAGGGCAGTGCAATTAATCGCATGTGATTGTCATGCACATCTCGTCAGTAAAGCCGGTTCCGTGACTAGTAGTAAATCTCCATCATGTGTTTTCAGATGGAGTGGCATTTAATACAGTAGTTCACTGACAAGCTACGCAATATCGCGCTGATAATCACAGAAGAATCGCCTTCGATTATGAACACGATATTGCGTAGCTTGTCAGTGAACTACGGCTCTGTGTATTAAATGCCGCTCCATCTGAAAGCACATGATGGAGATTTACTACTAGTCACGGAACCGGCTTTACTGATGAGATGCTCATGACAATTGCATGCGATTTATCGTGCAGCCCTAGTATCCAGATATAAATTTATTACCCATTCTCAGTGGGAAAGTGCCCAAGCAACACTGCTCAAAAAAAGTTGCTCGGCAACATTGTTCAAAAAGTTGTCCCGTGTATCATAAGCCTTAATGAAATCCCTTGCCTCAGGCTTATGATACACGGGGCAACTTTTTGAGCAATGTTGCCGGGCAACTTTGGTTAATGTTGCCATTAATAGGCAACCAGGTGATACACAGGGCCCATGACCAATCTTAAGTATCCAGATAGAAATTTGTTACCCATTCTCAGTGGGAAAGTGCCCAAGCAACACTGCTCAAAAAAAGTTGCCCCATGTATCATAAGCTTTAGGGAATTTTTATTAGGTCAGTGGTTTTCAATCCTGTTCCTCGGGACCCACTGCTCTGCACATTTTGCATGTCAACCTTATCTGACACACTCATTTGAGTTCATGGAGCTCTTTTCTAATGAGCTGATGATCTGAATCAGGTGTGTAAATTAGGGAGACATGCAAAATATGCAGAGCTGTGGGTCCCCAGGAACAAGTTTGAAAACCACTGCCTTAGGTCAAAACATTTAAGGACTTTCATGCAACCGGGCACAAGAAAACAAGAGAATAAAACACCTTGCTGAGCTGCGCTGGATCCGGGCCGGGCCGCTGCTGCTTGACGGCGCGCTCGATCTCCAGCACGCTCTTGCTGAGGATCTCCATCAGCTGCTGGAAGGACACGGAGGTGCCCAGAAGACCCTTGGCTCGGTCCTGCAGCATGAAGGAGAAGAGCTCGGCGAAGGACAGCAGGCTGCTGGCCGTCATGGGGCTGAGCGCGTCCAGGTTGCTCTGCTGCATGTCCAGAGCATACTTCCACAGCTTGATGCAGCGCTCGAAGTTGCCCGAGTCGGCGTAGACGGCCCCGCGGTAGCGGATGTAGTAGGATGTGTCCGGGTGCGACGGGCCGAGGATGCGCTCTCGGATCAGCAGCGCATGCATGCGCATGTCGTCGGGGTCTGCGATCAGGCCATCCAGCTCCTCAAACGTGTTCACCTCCTTGCTGTAGTCGTAGGCCGGCACCAGCTGCTTGGGCTCGTCCTTCAGGAGCACGTGGTTGGGGTCGCTGTGCCGCAGATCCATGGCTCTCTTCCAGTACTTCAGCGCTCCCAGCAGGTCTCTCTTTTTATCCACAAACGTGGCCCCCAGCAGCTCCAGAGCGTTGATGCGCTCCGTTCTGCCCGTCTGAGGGTGCTGCGTGAGGAAATCCACGATGTTGGTGTGGCCCGTCACACTGGCGGAGAGCAGCGGCGTCATCCCGTAGCCGTCCTTCTCCATGGTGGAGCCGTACTTCAGGAGCATCTTCATGATCTCCAAGCTCCCGGACTCAGCGCAGTCGTGTAAAGCCGTGTTACCTTCAAGACAAAGAGCGCACAGAACGCAAGTCGTCAGAGATGCATCGATGAATATGACAGACATACTACAGTCACTGAAGATAAACAGAAGCTGCGCTAAAATACAGTCAAACCAAAAATTATTCAGACACAAGATATAATTTTTACTAGTGGGTGCAGGACACTATAGTTCATTTATGTAAGTGAGGATAGCAAAATAAAGTAAACTGTGACATAACCAAAAATTCTTCATACAGTGCAAAACAGATAAAAATTTGGGACCAAAAATTATTCACACTTTGACCTGATCATGTTTTGCTTAAGTGTTTTTTCTTTAATTGCTAATGCGACCATTTTTACACCACAGACTGAACAAAATTAAGCATAATTTTTTTTAAATCATTAAAGTAGCTGCTCACATCATATTTAAGGTACTGATGCTTGCCTACAAGACCACCACTGGCGCTGCACTTCAACGAGCCGAAGAAAGCTCACGTCACACCTCTCTTCATCAGTTTGCACTGACTGCCAGTAGCCGCTCGCATCAAATTCAAGGTACTGGTGCTTGCCTACAAGACAACCACTGGTGCTGCACCGATATACCTAAACTCGCTAGTTCAGACCTACACGCCCTCCAGAAGCTTGTGTTCTGCAAGTGAACGACGCCTCGTGGTTCATCCCAAAGAGGCACAAAATCACTCTCACAGACCTTTACCTGGACTGTGCCCGGCTGCTGGAACAACTTGCCGATCGCAATCCCAGCAGCTGAGTCTTTAGCCATTTTCAAAAAACATCTAAAGACACATCTTTTTCGCCAGCACCTGACCAATTAATACTAGCACTTACCTATTCTATTAGTTTTGGTCTAATTTATTTATTTTGAAAAAACACCTTGCTATGTGCACTGTGCTAGACTAACTGAGACTCGTCACAGCACTTGTATATTGCTGCTCTCTCGTTGGTCTGATCGCTTCTACTTTGTAAGTTGCTTTGGATAAAAGCGTCTGCTAAATGACTAAATGTAAATGTAATTACACACTGTTTAATGCAGGACATGAATGCATTTAACCTGCAATTACAAATGCATAAATAATGTTTTGATATATGAATCATAAAACGTTGAATAGATACTTTAAATGTTAAACTAAAACCGCCAGTAGGTCCCGTAGCCGTCCTTCTCCATGGTGGAGCCGTACTTCAGGAGCATCTTCATGATCTCCAAGCTCCCGGACTCAGCGCAGTCGTGTAAAGCCGTGTTACCTTCAAGACAAAGAGCGCACAGAACGCAAGTCGTCAGAGATGCATCGATGAATATGACAGACATACTACAGTCACTGAAGATAAACAGAAGCTGCGCTAAAATACAGTCAAACCAAAAATTATTCAGACACAAGATATAATTTTTACTAGTGGGTGCAGGACACTATAGTTCATTTATGTAAGTGAGGATAGCAAAATAAAGTAAACTGTGACATAACCAAAAATTCTTCATACAGTGCAAAACAGATAAAAATTTGGGACCAAAAATTATTCACACTTTGACCTGATCATGTTTTGCTTAAGTGTTTTTTCTTTAATTGCTAATGCGACCATTTTTACACCACAGACTGAACAAAATTAAGCATAATTTTTTTTAAATCATTAAAGTAGCTGCTCACATCATATTTAAGGTACTGATGCTTGCCTACAAGACCACCACTGGCGCTGCACCAATATACCTAAACTCGCTAGTTCAGACCTACACGCCCTCCAGAAGCTTGTGTTCTGCAAGTGAACGACGCCTCGTGGTTCATCCCAAAGAGGCACAAAATCACTCTCACAGACCTTTACCTGGACTGTGCCCGGCTGCTGGAACAACTTGCCGATCGCAATCCCAGCAGCTGAGTCTTTAGCCATTTTCAAAAAACATCTAAAGACACATCTTTTTCGCCAGCACCTGACCAATTAATACTAGCACTTACCTATTCTATTAGTTTTGGTCTAATTTATTTATTTTGAAAAAACACCTTGCTATGTGCACTGTGCTAGACTAACTGAGACTCGTCACAGCACTTGTATATTGCTGCTCTCTCGTTGGTCTGATCGCTTCTACTTTGTAAGTTGCTTTGGATAAAAGCGTCTGCTAAATGACTAAATGTAAATGTAATTACACACTGTTTAATGCAGGACATGAATGCATTTAACCTGCAATTACAAATGCATAAATAATGTTTTGATATATGAATCATAAAACGTTGAATAGATACTTTAAATGTGAAACTAAAACCGCCAGTAGGTGGCAGCAAGTCACTGTTAATTAGTGAGTCATTGCGATTGAACCGAATAATTTAAACGGTTGATTCATTCAGGAACGAAACGCCGTCCTGTTGCTCAGAGACGCAAAACAGCGCTGTGGCTGTGAATTATTTTTGTTGTCGAAATAGCGCAAACACAAGAAATATATTGTCTAAAACATAAGTCTCTTAATTAACTTCTTGTTTATTGAACTGTTGTAAAAAATCAATTTAATTTGTAATCATGGTAATTTTTGGAGAAAAAAACGGCACTCTTCGTGTGAAACTGATTAACTATTCTATATGAAGTGGTATAAATATATAAATGTTCTGCCCCCATGTCTTGAATTTGTGATCATTCTAAATGTATTTTAGGGTGCTTTCACACCTGGCCCGTTGTTTCGGAACCTGGCGGGATTCCCCCCTTAGCTCGGTTCGTTTGGGCATATGTGAACACGGCAATCGCGCTCGGATCCGCACCAAAACAATCGGTCCGAGATCGCCTGAACGAGGTGGTCTCGGCTCGATTGAAAACGAACTCTGGGGCGGTTCGGTTGTAGTGAGAAAGCAATCCGATCTAACGGACCAACGAACCAGGCTATATCACAATGTATAATGGGTAATTACGTAAGTTCCGTGAAAAGCATTAGCTTTGTTGTTTTGCTAATACTTCAAAATGAACCTGTGAGTGTCTGTGGGTGAGCACGTCTTCGCCATTCAAAATAAAAAAGCGCACTTTTTGATTTTATAATGCCGTCTTATTGCTCTTCTTTCTAGTAGGTGCATTTTAAAAATGTTTTCCCGATCAATCCTGGACTCCTGCTCAAAATGATAAATTAATATAAGGACAGCTACAAAAACAAAAAGCTGTTGTCGTTGCATCCTGACGGATGACAGCTGTGACAGCTCAGTGGAATCCCGGAAAATAAACCGTGGAACTTTGACCAATGAGACAACCGTTTACTCGCGCGTGACTTGTATTAACAAATTTGGTTCGTTTAGAAACTTTGCGGTGTGAAAGCGAACCGCACCAAGAATAAAAAGCAACATTGTAATAATTTTAATCCCTGTTTCGGAACAAAGCAATCGATCTACAGGTGTGAAAGCACCCTTAATAGACTGAATCATGCCGTGAAAGAACACTCTCGCACTAGTCTAGACTTCATCACGTCATGTATGCGTGCACTCTGTAGGGGTGTTTTGTTTGGTTTTTGCAAAATACTCAATAATGTCAAATCACACATCATTAAAACAACAATTGCGATATTATCGCAGATGATAAATATTGCGCATCCCTAGTCTCACCTTTCACGCTTTTCCGGTTGACATCGGCTCCTTTCTCCAGCAGGTACTGCGCGATCTCCTTGTGGCCTTTATAACATGATATCATGAGGCAGGTGTGTCCGTGCCTGTTGGCCACTTCCAGATCCGCTTTGTGCTCCACCAGGTATCTGACAATATCCAAGTGTCCGTCGAAGCACGCGGCTCTCAGCGGGGTGGAGTTCGTAAGAGTCGTATTGTTCACAGACGCACCGTGACCCAGCAGAGACTGCACGACTTTCAGATGTCCGGCGGCCGAGGCGGCCCACAGCGGCGGCGCTCCCTCGATGATCTCCCCGTCGAAGTTCACCGAGCCTCCGACCTCCACAGATGCGCAGCAGCACTCGATCAGGTACTCCACCAGCTCCAGGTGCCCGTACCGCGCGGCCATGAGCAGCGGCGTCGCTCCGTTGGTCTTCTCCGCCATCAGTTTCATCACGTCGTGATCGCTCTTGTTCTCTAAGAGTTTCTGGAGGAGCCTCAGTTTGCCGTCTCGGGCGGCGTTGAAAACAGCAGTTTTTAAATCCATGGCATAGGGTTGCCCCGCGGCTCCGTCCTACAAACAACAACAACAAGATCAGATGCATACATTCTCATGCTTTCAATACAAGCTTAATTTGTAGGGATGTAACGCTGCAGCCTGATAAATCAATAAAAATGTGATGATTCAAGTCGGTTGAGATGTTAAACGAATCGCGATACAATTGAGGGTTTATATGAATGCGTTTATATGAACGAACTGACTGTCGTCAGAAAGTTTAGATGGTGTTTTCTTTTTATCTTGTCTCTATATCATGCATATTAAAGCATTGTTTGTTAGCTTTGTTTACAGCGGTAATCAAGGAAACACTGTATCGCTGCAGTTCCATGAGTGCCACCTGCTGGCAGAGAGTGCATCTGCGTCTCATTCAGCTCGTCTGCTGTTTCTGTTTCCTGCAGATATGACTTACAGTGCTGGCCAAAATCATTAAGAGCACTAGTATTATCAGCAGCTAAAATGTTCTGTTTCTTCATGTGACTCCAGACAGACTGATGATGATCAGAGCTCAAATCTCACTGCATTATTACAATTAATGGCAAAATGAATGTTTGGAAATGTAAACTGATATTTCCTACTGACACACTACAGCAAACGATAGAAATAACTGACTTATGCATAACTGTCTGGCATCATGAGTTGAGTGACCCGCTGCATCCCTGTTACACTGTGTTTGTGAATGAATGGTTGCCTCATGTCTTTCCAAACCCGCGTGGCTGACAGGCTTCACAAGAGCTCCGTGTTTAAGCAATATCCTGACATTCACAAATCACACGACACACTAAGAGCTCCAGTGGATTTCCAGCTTGCATTTGGAGCCGTTCCTCACAGAGCTGTCATGACTTCAGAAGTTATTACAGTTATGGCATTTCCAGCAAGATATTGACACAATTAATGACGACACAACTGATCTCGAACTGTTGCTTGAAGGTGTTTATGCCGCAGGTAAGGTTAGTGAGCAATCAAACCAGCGGCCTATTGCATAAACTGCTTAGACTAGTCCTAAAACTTAGTCATCCAGTCATAAAATGATCTATTTTTACTCTGAAAAGCATCAGGTTAACTGCTAGTTACTCAAACTAGTTCTTCAGACCCAGTCTTAGTTATGTGTGCACACCTGACCCCTGATGAGTGGCGTTCAGGAGTTTCTGTCATCTTTAGCATGTCATGATCCGGGTCAGTTTTGTGTATTATTCCTACACTACTTACAGCAGATAACCAGAAACGGATATGAAATATTGCTGGAGTGTATATGACTTTATCACGTGATCAGAAACATGAAACTAGCACAGCTTTCTTTGTATATAATCACTTAGCCTACTATATATTGAATCATTATAATGACGATCAGTCAGGTTTAGAGTCATTATATGTACAGATATTTGGCCGATCACTATCATTATTATTATTATTATCATCGTCAGTGTAGTGTTCGCTGTTCAAGGCTGTTGACATCCAGCACGGCTCACTCAAGAGTTAGCATTACAGCTGTTTCACGTTAGCTTTTAACCTCAAACTACACAGTTTAACCAGTGTTCTCTGCTGTCGCAGACAGAGCCGTGATGTGGATCATTATCGTGTCGTTAATTAGCGAACAGACCGAAGGCCGCACTCACCGCTAACTTCCTCGCACTGAACGACAGCTCCACAGACTGCGACGGTAACGCTACTTTAGCTCATACCGAGTCCAAATCATATATAACGTTAACGATAAAAATAGCGCTGCCCTCCCCCGCTTCCTGTAACATCGAGCTCCTCCTCATTAAACACACTCGATCGCTGTTTCACGAACTCCAGAGCCTCACGAATCCGACATTATGCTGCTTTTAAGTCCATTTCTCGGTTCTGTCGTCCAGATCTTGACGAACGCTGCTGATTTCCCGTCAGTAACCGCGGCCCGAAGGTTCCGCCCCATCGCGGGTGATTGACAGCCAGGCGGACCAATCACGACGTCGCTCAAACGTTTTCCATTTAAAGGTAAACGAAAAGAGTCACAACGCGAGCGCTTTTAATAACGCGAGCGCGTGAGGAGCGAACGCACCGATTCTCGGAGATTGATGAAAGAGTCCGGTGTTTAACTCCTCAGTGAGCCTTGAAAACACCGATTCACAGAAATGAACGAGGCGTTAAAGATGACTCTTCCTGCTGTTCGCTAACAGCGCCCGCTAGAGGCCAGAGAGAGCCCGACTGATGGAGAATACACTGTAATACTGTACAGTGCGTGTTGATATTCCGCTCATATTTTTTTAATATTTGTAATATTTTTTTCCAAGCACATTTTACCAATTCCAAACCACATTAATCTTAATAACTACTACTGATTTTGTATTTAATCATGTATAAGTTATATATTGTGTGTATGTGCTGTACATGTGGAAGAATTGACAATAAAGCAGACTTGACTTGACTTGATATATAATTGTTAACAAGGGCTGGAAGTAGGCTAACAGAGTCATATTCCTGGGATTCGATGGCTTTTGTGTCCCCAGTAAAGATCGGGATGTTATTGCCTTAACATTTTCAACAACATCAATTTTAAAGTTGTCTTTGATGTAAAAAAAAAAAAAAAAAAAAGCACCTTGTGAACTTTAAGCATATTTAAGTTTTTATTTCTATATAATTCTAAACATTTTACAGCATTTGAAACCACCAAGTATCACCATTTTTCTAAGTTCCCAGGCCCGTGTCTGCCATTCTGATGATGAACACAACGCTTAATATGAGTGAATAAAAAAATAAATAAAAAAAATTTCACCTTATTTGGTATATCAGTAATAGTTTTATTGAATGAATATATATTTTCCAAGTATTAAATTCATGAAAAAAATTAAGATTTTTAGCTTGTCCCTTGAATTATTGTCCACCCTGTTATAGTCGACTACTGGCCCTTTAAATGAAAGTTGGAAAAAGTGAATTTATATCTTAAACAGCTGACGTAATTTCCTTGAAGGGAAACCACTGGGGAAGGTGAATGAGAGCCTCTGTTTTGTTAATTGTCTGTTTTTGCTTATTTTATCTTTCCAATATGATGAGGTCAAGTTCGACATGTCCACCCTGTTAAGGGGAATATGAAAAAAAAGTAACTAGAAATTCTTATTTGTAAAAGTACCATTTTTTAAAATTCTTTCTTTGACAGATCTTCTGTGTTAGCATTTTTTCTCAGACTGATTTTAGGTCAAAATTTCCACCCTGTTGAGTCAGAAAGCCTAAGAGGCTGGACACATTTAGTGTACAATAGTGATAGTGACAGCAGTTGATGTTTACGTTGAAGAAGTGGTGTTTAAACTTTTTAAATATGAAATTTTACATTTTCAGAAATATTTAAAATTGTTGTTCATTTGTCCCTAACAGGGTGGACATTTTTGGTCCTCCTCCTCATTTAATTTGGCTCATAATTGCTTGAATTTATATACCTAAGGTTGTATATACCATATATTTATATACCAAAATTATTTTTCACGTTTTACAGCTCCCCATTATGAGTACACTAGAATTAATTTTAAAAAATGTTTCATTTTTTTTTAAGTGTTATGATGTCGAAAAGGCACAGGATCCCAGGAATTAACCAAAAAATGCCTTACTCATGTGTGCATAATTATTAAGCAGGCTTTCTTTTACAGGTAAAATGCACCAAAAAAAGAGATTTAACTCTATTTAATGTATATTGATTTTTCTGCTTACTACTTGATCTGTGCATGCTTTGCCAGTGTTGTATGTAAGCACAATCATCCCAGTAGCGTGCTTTTAAAAAGAAATTGATTTATGAATCATTGATTTCACGTTTCTGCTTTATTTTTCTTACAACTGTGGGAACTGTACAAAGAAAACATTTGCTTTCATGCTAAACGCAAACGAATGTGATCACAAGCAGTGATTCAATACTGAAGAAACCTGTGCACACTAATAATTATCTTTACACAGCCAATGTCACATTTACACTGCAAAGGCAGCACAAAAATGCTTGTGAAGTGGCATTGAGGTGTCTTTACACAGCTTGTTTAATGCTGATCAGAGGAGGCAAAGAGCAGAGATCTGCTGTAGAGTTAGGCTTTATGAGCTATTACAAACTAGGCTAGTGTAAAGTGTGAAACAATCCTTTAAACTGGTGAGTTTTGCTGTAGGTTATGCAGACAGATCCACACCTGAACGAATGGATGGAGTCAATACACAACCAGACATATACAAATGAAGCCATCTTAAGGCCTTTTAATCCACCTCAGCTGATCAGATTCTGTGCCGTG
The DNA here is from genome assembly GCF_001515605.1 of Sinocyclocheilus anshuiensis. Lineage (NCBI taxonomy): Eukaryota > Metazoa > Chordata > Actinopteri > Cypriniformes > Cyprinidae > Sinocyclocheilus > Sinocyclocheilus anshuiensis. The sequence goes on along the minus strand of NW_015552529.1, from coordinate 249,142 downwards.
AACCTTAGATTTCTCTTCTTGCAGCTTAAAATAAATTATACTTGATAAGATGTGCACTTGAAAAGGACTGTAGAGTTCCTCCAGACATTTATTAACCAATTCAAACAAGAAATCAATGCACCGCTAAAAAAAAAGAAACACAACAATTACACCAACGTCATGAAAAGAAAAAGACGACTAGGAAACATTTGCAAGGATGCTTGTTTTGTACAACATAAAGCTCTCTTGGATTCACACATGAAGATTGAACGGGTGATGATGATGATGATGATGATACAATCAGACGACTGGTGTGTCAAGCCGGTCTACAGTGTCTGTACATCCTTTAACATTCACATACATGTAAAGAGTCAACACACAGCCACAAAATAAATAAAGCAGTTTAATTCTCAGCGCTGAAATATTCTGCAGGATATGAGCTGAGGATCACACACAGGACTAGAGAAAACAAGCTCAAGGCGTTTGTTTAAATAACTCATATTTGTATAAAACCCCTTCGAGGTGACCCGGTTATGACCCCACGCGGGTTGTAGTGGTTTTCTTGTCTGAGAAGAAGCTCCTGAGAAGCAGCACCTGACTGATGCTGACCACCAGCAGGATGAAGGCCTCTCCGATGGACCAGAAGGCCACTCTGGTGTTCAGATCCTCCGCTCGACTGCGGCCCTGAGCCTCTCGCAGACGGAAGTGCGTCTGATAGTCGATCACAGACTTCAGAGCCTCGTGAATCGAGACGCAGGCGGATTCCATCTGAAACAAAGCAGCAGCATTAGACGCGGTCTCAGCAGATGCTGGTTACTTAGAGCTGATTACAGTGCTGGCCAAAAACATTACAATCAGCAGATAAAAATGTGTTTAAGTCAGTTATTTCTATCGTTTGCTGTAGTGTGTCAGTAGGAAATATCAGTTTACATTTCCAAACATTCATTTGGCCATTAATTGTAATAATGCAGTGAGATTTGAGATCTGATCTGATCATCATCAGTCTGTCTGGAGTCACATGAAGAAACAGAACAAACTGAGACAGACTCAATCCAGAAGAACTGATGCTTCGAGAAACCTCCTGCAAAGCTCCTGAGAAACTCTGCTCAAGTGCACCGAGGGCAAAAGCTGCTTTAAACACAAAGATGCTCACACCAAATGTTGATTTCATTTAGTTAATAGAAGCTAATTGATAAAGAAAATCTATTTATGACATTATTATTGACAGCATCCTCATTTTACGTAATTTTTACACAAGTGATAGATAGATAGATTCTAGGCGGCTGCTAGGGTGTAGCTATGCGGTTGCTAAGGTACCCGGGTCGGTTGCTAGGGTGTAGCTATGCGGTTGCTAAGGTACCCAGGTCGGTTGCTAGGGTGTTGCTGTGCGGTTGCTAGGGTACCTGGGGTGGTTGCTAAGGTGTTGCTATGAGGTTGTTAGGGTACCCAGGGTGGCTGCTAGGGTGTTGCTATGTGGTTGCTAGGGTGCCCGGGGCGGTTGTCGTATTATTGACAGCATCCTCATTTTACAGCTTAAAGTGCCTAAAACTTTTCACAGTTCTGTAGCTTTGCAGGAGGTTTCTTAAAGCATCAGTTCTTCTGGATTGAGTCTGTCTCAGTTTGTTCTGTTTCTTCATGTGACTCCAGACAGACTGATGATGATCAGA
>NW_015552529.1:244039-247460 GCF_001515605.1 Sinocyclocheilus anshuiensis | reverse complement strand
TTAATGTTTGGAAATGTAAACTGATATTTCCTACTGACACACTACAGCAAACGATAGAAATAACTGACTTAAACACATTTTTATCTGCTGGAAATACTAGTGTTCTGATGATTTTGGCAATCAATAACACCTGCTAAATAAACAACAAGCCCATGTTCCTCTGCCGGAGCATGACTGAAAGCACAGATCTGGTCAGACTCGCTAATGCAGTGAATGTAACTCATCACCTGCGTTAAAGCCGTCACTCGGTTCTCGTTGGGGAAAAGCGGAGGGTCGTCGCCGACTTGGAAGTCGAAGTACACGGTCTTGTGCGTGAAGGTGGAGAACTCGTTGCTGAAGCAGAACTTGAACGTGCCGTTTCTGGAGGCGGTGAAGGTGAAGCTGTCGTACTGCTTCTTCATCTCTTTATAGAGGACCGTCCCATCCGGATCCTCCAGACGACAGTCCACGTCATAGTGACCGCCGGTGACCACCTGAGGAGAGAGACGCAGCCCACGCGTCAAACCACAGAAAGCAGATGTATATCTATTGAAGAGAACATAATACATCAATATGACATCTAAATATAAATGTCTAGGGAGCACAGAATGAGTTGTATTAGCAACAGTCCAACAAAAATGAAATAAAAATTGAAAACAGCTTAACTAGAATACGGAAAGAACTGTTATCTTCTGATCACCCTGCAAAAAACTTGATGCTCTTCCTCTGTATTGTTGTCCAGTGCAAATATCTAAAGATTCTCGAATTAGGATACACTGAGAAGCAAAATGACAGAAGACTACAAGTTTACTATGAAACTGATAGAAATGAAGTGACTTTATGATCAAAACAAGAACAAATATCTGCCACCAGAAAAATCTTCATTCAAAGGAAAAACTATTTACATTCCTCATTGGCAGATATTTGTTCTTGTTTTAATCATAAATTCACTTCATTTTGATCAATATCTCGGAAAACTTCATATCTTCAGTTTGCATCTTCAGTAAATGTATCTTGATTTAAGGATGTTTCGATATTTGAACTGGAAAACAAGAGGAAGAGATTATTTCTTTCCACCAATGCATGCTAAATTTAATGGCATGACTTTATGAATTTAAGAATTTCCTCTCTGATTTAAGAGCTTTTAGGGCCTTAATTTGTGGAAGACCTTTTAAGACCACAAGAAACCCTTGCTTAGATGTTGGTTCAATAACAAGATTACTTCTAACGCTATTACTATTAGTATTCTTTAATATTGTTCATTTACAAACACTGATCTCTGCCACTCCAGTAACTCCAGAGCAGCTGCAGCACCATCATCTCAGCATTCAGCATTAGAATCACTGCTCCAACTCTACGCGGCCGCCCCGCCCTAACTCTACGCGGCCGCCCCGCCCTAACTCTACGCGGCTGCTCTCGCCCTGCTCTAACTCTACGCGGTCGCCCTGCTCTAACTCTACGCAGTCGCTCTGCTCTAACTCTACGCAGACTAAAACACATTCACTCTCTCACACACACACACAAAAACAAACACATTCACTCTCTCTCACACACACACACTTACACACTGTATAAGCACAAACTTTCTGCAGGTTTGATGTAGGTCAATTGAAGACTTTTTAAAGACAATTTAGGGAACACTATACATCAATATGATCTCTAAATATAAATGAAGACTCTTATTCCAGAGCAGGTGCATCGCTCATCTGAACATGACGTGTTTAGTTAGTATCTCTGAGAACGTGTCCTGCACTGTCCTCTGCGCTGCTGTGACTGAACTCTACCTGGAACTCCAGCGTGCACTTGGTGCCGATGGTGATGTCCTCATAGAAGCACTGCTTGGCGTTGTCTGGCAGCTCGAAGGTGAGTTCTGACGCGCGGATCCAGCCGAACATCAGCGGCGCACACAGCAGCAGAAACCAGGCCAACATGTTCTCCCTCAGGTCCGCTGAACCACCACTGCACAGAGCTGCGGCGAGAGGCAGATTCCTGTCAGAAACAGCAGCTCCACAGCCAGCGTTCAGAGATTATGATTATATATGCAGCAGATCACTGAGGCGCGGCGAACCCGGATGTAGATCACGCGGCGTTTACACGACGCGAGCTCGCGCTCAGCGCCTACAAACACCTCCGTGAGCGCAAATGTAACAATATAGATCAATTTGCTGTTCTAAATCATCAGCTTTACAGCGAATAACGATGGATAGTGATGAGTGCGGCTTACCTCGAAAGCGAACCGGAAGCAGGAAGTTGTTTGACGCCTGACAATGCACGTACGTGCGTAACTACGTCACAAACGTCACCGTGGCTTTTCCGCAGTCTTAGTATAAAATTGTTAATTATCCACAAATGCAAGATTATGAGGTTACCCCGACTTTTCTCACATTCAAGAAGACATTAAAATCTATATTAAATCTTTGTCTACCTCCTGTAGCAAAAAGGCAACAAAAACTTTTTGAATGTATGCTCACTTTTTGGTGTTTTTGTATAATTTTTAATATAATAATTTAATATAATAATTTATGTTTTGTATGAAAGATTATGTTTATTGTTATGTAATCTGCTTGTTTTTTCTTCTGATTTCATGTAGATATATTTTTATGATTTTTATTTTTTTTTGTCAAAATTGTTAATTTTGTTTGGAAATTTCATTTGAATAAAACAAACATAACAGCCATCAAAGATTGTTTTGTAGTGGTTTAAAAATGACGTTATATGAAGTATAGTATTTTTTCAATCGCTTCGGCTCATTTTCTGAAACAGTCTTAACATTAATTTGTCACAGCTGTTTAAAGGGAAAGCACTACTTTCTTCAAAGTGCAGTAACTCATCAGAACATTTAACTCATGCTTCAAAACCTACTTAAATTGGCCAATGCCACCAAAACTAAAATGTTTTTGTTATCATGCGAGCCAAACTGGTCAAAATGCGGAGATGTGTTTTCAGCAAGCCCTGGAAATATTTCTTATATGCAAACTTCATTTTTGTTGATACAGACTGCTTATGTCATGCAAACATAAAAATCACATTTGCATATGAATTTTTACACATTTCTTACGTATATATAGTCAAATAGTTATGAACAACTGCTTCCACTTGATTGGTAAGATTGAGATTTCTGTTTCATTACTATGGCAGATTTAGCAAACATCACACATATTCCACTGATAGATATTTATGAATATGCATGTGTTACAGATTTTGATGACTGAGTAGATCCTTTTGCATGTGAAGATGACAGCGCTCACACCATGACAGACTGTTCAGGAGAGTATTAGTTATTGTGCTCATTTCAGATGATTGTATTGACTCTTGCGCCAAAACACACTCAAGAACTTCAAATCTGATGAGAACCTTGACAGAATGTTCACAAAAACAAAATGTAGAATTAAGCCAAAGCGGCTGAGTAAAGTGTGTGTGTGTGTGTGTGTGTGAGAGAGAG
>NW_015552529.1:237699-243966 GCF_001515605.1 Sinocyclocheilus anshuiensis | reverse complement strand
GTGTGTGTGTGTGTGTGTGTGTGTGTGTGTGTGTGTGTGTGTGTGTGTGTGTGTGTGAGAGAGAGTGAGAACTGAGAACCTCAGGAATCTGAAGGAACATCTGCATATGAGAGACGATCAGACCAACAGAGAGCAGCATTCAGCAGCCCTGTGTAGTGATGATGATGATGATGTGGCATGAGCTGTAGTCTGCTGTTAGCTGTCCCAAAACCGCCTCATTCTCCTTCACAGCCAACATGTGCATTGCCTCAGTATCTCACACAAAGCACTATAGTGAAGACGTCACGTCACGGATTCCTGTTTGTGCTTCAGTCTTCATGCTACATTTGTGCCGGACGCTTCACAGTTTCTGGGTTAATGGGACACATTTACACTCTCATAAAATACATGATCCATTCCATAAATAAACAATAAAACCCCTAATGCTCATCACAGAGGTTTTCTACAGCAGGCGACTCTGAATCGTCAGTCATTTTGATGTTTGTGTGCTGTTTGTTTTTCTGTTGACTTCGTTGAAAAAAACAAACAAACAAAACTTGCCCCTTTTAGACTTGCACTCTATTCATTTACTAACTGCTTGTTTTCTTTAAACATAACTAACACTAGCTTTTTTGTATTCTATCTATTTGCTTTCTTTTATTTATTATACAATTAACAAAAAGCAAAAAACGGCCTCTATCACTAGCTTGCTCTTTTCTTTTTCTATTCTATCTGTTTTCTTTTTATTTTAGAATTAAAAAAACCCTTGCTACGTGTACTGTGTTAAGCTAACTGAGACTTGTTATAGCACTTGCGTATCATTGCTCTTTTGTTGATTCTGATTGCTTCTATTGTCCTAAATCTTGTTAAATATGTTACAAAATTAACAACTGTTCTGACCCTCGCACACTTTTCAAAACTTTCTCTTCTCTTCTCTGTCCTCCTCCCCCTCCTCCTTCATCAACTCTTACAGCTGATGACTTTGCAATTTTCTTCACAAATAAAACAAGAACCATCAGTAACCAATTCCCCACACCACAAACCGATGATAACTTCATAACGACAAATACACACTCTCTCTCCTCCCTCTCTCCACTCTCGGAGACGGACATTTCCAAACTTATCCTTTCCAATCATCCTACTACTTGACCACTTGATCCTATCCTCACTCACCTCCTTCAGGCCATTTCTTCTTCAGTTACACCCGCGCTCACTCACGTTATCAACACCTCTCTTCACACTGGTACATTCCCACAGCATTTAAGCAGGCTTGGGTAAGCCCACTGCTTAAGAAACCCTCTCTAAACCCAAAACTACAGACCGGTATCCCTTCTTCCGTTCATTGCAAAGACACTTGAGCGAGTTGTGTTCAACCAATTTTCTAAGTTTCTTGCACAGAACAACCTCCTGGACAACAACCAATCTGGCTTCAAAAGCGGCCACTCAACTGAGACTACACTGCTCTCAGTTACTGAAGCCCTGAGACTGGCAAGAGCAGCTTCCAAATCCTCAGTACTCATCTTGCTGGATCTGTCTGCTGCTTTTGACACAGTTAACCACCAGATTCTCCTGTCCACCCTCATGAAGATGGGCATCTCAGGAACCACACTCCAGTGGATCAAGTCTTACCTCTCAGGTAGGTCCTTCAGGGTGTCTTGAAAGGGTGAGGTTTCTAAGTCACAGCTTCTTGCTACTGGGGTTCCTCAAGGCTCAGTGCTTGGACCTCTTCTCTTCTCCATCTACATGTCATCTTCAGGATCTGTCATTCAGAAGCATGGCTTTTCTTATCACTGCTATGCTGATGACACTCAACTCTACTTCTCATTCCAACCATATGATCCGACGGTAGCTGCTCGCATTGCAGCCTGTTTGAGAGACATTTCTAGCTGGATGAAGGACCATCACCTTCAACTCAACCTTACTAAGACAGAACTGCTTGTGGTTCCAGCAAACCCATCGTTTCATCACAGCTGCTCTATACAGCTGGGTTCATCAACCATAACTCCTTCCAGGACAGCCAGAAACCTAGGAGTTGTAATCGATGATCAGTTAAGCTTCACAGAACACATTGCTACAACGGCCCGGTCCTGCAGCTTTGCCTTATACAACATTAGGAAGATTAGACCCTTCCTGTCAGAGCAAGCCACACAACTCCTTGTCCAAGCTCTTGTTCTCTCCAGACTTGACTATTGTAATGCTCTCTTGGCGGGCCTTCCCGCATATCAAGCCTCTGCAACTGATCCAGAATGCAGCAGCGAGAGTGGTCTTCAGTGAGCCAAAAAAATCTCACGTTACTCCTCTCCTCATCAGGTTACACTGGCTACCAGTAACTGCTCGCATCAAATTCAAGGTACTGGTGTTTGCCTACTGTCACGCTCTGCTATGGTGCGGGAACACGTAGCAAGGAACGAGGAGACCAAGAGTATAGAAACCAAGGAATTTATAGGAACCAGATGAGTCCTCTGCACAATGTGACTTTGCTGCAGCCTGGAATTGAACTGCTGGTTTTGTCTGGCCAGAGGAGAACTGCCCCCTGACTGAGCCTGGTTTCTCCCAAGGTTTTTTCTCCATTCTGTCACCGATGGAGTTTTGGTTCCTTGCCGCTGTCGCCTTTGGCTTGCTTAGTTGGGGACACTTCATTTCCAGCGATATCGTTGACTTGATTGCAAAGATACTATTTAAACTGAACTGAGCTGGATGATGACATCACTGAATTCAATGATGAACTGCCTTTAACTGAAAAATTTGTGTTTACTATTGTCATTTTGCATTATTGACACTATTTTCCTAATTAATGCTGTTCAGTTGCTTTGACACAATCTGTTTTGTTAAAAGCGCTATATAAATAAAGGTGACTTGACTTGACTTTTCCTGGACTGTGCCCAGCTGCTGGAACAACCTGCCGATCTCAATTCGAACAGCTGAGTCTCTAGCCATTTTCAAAAAATATATCTAAAGACACATCTTTTTCGCAATCACCTGACCAACTAATACTAGCACTTACCTATTCTATTCCATTCTATTATTTAATAAAAAAAATAAATAAAAAAAAACCTAGCTATGTGTGCTGTGCTAGACTAACTGAGTCATGGCACTTGTATACTGTTGTTCTCTCGTTGGTCTGATAGCTTCTATTGTTCTCATTTGTAAGTCGCTTTGGATAAAAGCATCTGCTAAATTATTAAATGTAAATCAGATCAAATGATACGATCCATAGATCCAGGCAAAGCCACAGGCTTCTGAGTCAAATCTGTTGATGATGATTAAAATATTAAATCTGCTGATTAACATTATTATTCCTGACCTCTCATCTGCTCAGTGTCCTTAAAAAGCACATTTTTCCTTTGTGATGTTTGGAGCTGTGACTCTATGATGAAGACGACTGAAATCCTGCTGATTTCCGTTGAATTCCTTTGAGCAAAAAACAGCCGTTTGTCTTATTAATGACACTGTTATTCACAATATGAGACACACACACACACACACACACACACACACACACACACACACACTCACTTCATCAGATATTAACAGATAAAGACGGTTCAATAAATATCTTGTGTTATCTGCTGATGCTGATGAGTTATTCCTGTGTGTGGTTATGAATGTCTTACACCTTTGTTCCAGTTTCTGCTTCTGTGATGTGCGTCCTGATGAAGAGACGATGAATGATAAACGCAGACACACACACACACACACACACACACTCACTTCATCAGATATTAACAGATAAAGACGGTTCAATAAATATCTTGTGTTATCTGCTGATGCTGATGAGTTATTCCTGTGTGTGGTTATGAATGTCTTACACCTTTGTTCCAGTTTCTGCTTCTGTGATGTGCGTCCTGATGAAGAGACGATGAATGATAAACGCAGATAAACAGTCGTAATGTTTTATGGCTCTTTTCACAGATATGATAAAAACATTTGTGTGTGACTGAGGTTATGAAACCCACGAAAGTGTTTCTCGTGACCTTTACAGCTGAGGTCAGAGACAGACAAACAGCGCTCTGAGCGAGAGGCTGGGTCTGCTGTTAATGTGAGGCGATACGTGACTGAGTTCCTGCTCTCAGCGGGCTCAAGGTTCCTGCAGTGTTGATTTTGTTGGCACATTATTAATACAGCGGACCAACAGGAGCAAGCCACTGCCATTCACACGTTACACAACACACAGAGGACAAGAAACCACACAATCACACTGAACCCAACCTTCGACGCCATATGAGAACACACTGCAAATATCTCCACCTACTTTAGTGTTTTCATCTGCTTGCACACTAAATCTTTACGTGTCACAGTTTCTGAAAGCTGACACTCAAACAGCAGAAGCACACACCAAATCTGCAAAACCATACACTAATTCTCAGCCTCTGACTCAGTTTTCAGTTTCATAAAACACTTTTTGCAAAACACAACACACAAATCTAACAGGAAGTATCTTGATTTCCTTTTTCAAACACAACCAATCAGAAAGCCTCACTAATTCATCACTAACTCCTCACATGTGCTTCACTGAACTCCGGTGTTTTTCTTCAGTTTGAGTTGTATTAATGAGATTAAAGAGGATTCTGCTCTTGTTTTTCACTGAATTGATGCTTTTCTGCATGATAACCTCCCTCACTTCCCCTGCAGCTGTGTTCATCATCATGAGAAATATGATCTATAGGAGCTTCTCGAGTGTGAATGAAGAATGTGGCAGATGCCTGCAGACGTGCATCAACACGAATCTCAGAAACGTCTGGAAGTCTGTTAGTTCAGAAACACTGAGAAGCGAGTCGATCAGATCATGTCAGAAACGTAGCTGCAGAATCCAATGCAGGATTCATTCATATTCACTCACCTGATCCATCGTATCAAGTGTTATTTCAGTGTGTCCTTATTTATATAATATTTCATTTCAGTTGACAATAACTTTAAGTAACACACAAAAAAAAAAGGTTTTAGTTTCCTGCAAGAAGCCTGTGTTGGAGGTTCATTTCTTTAAGCAAATGCACATTTGAGAAACAAACGAATCTTTTAGTAGATTCATCTGATTCATCAACGATTCGGTTCCCTGAGAAAGCAAGAACTGATCACATGCAAGTCCCTTTGGAGAAAATGCAAGAATCAAGATCTGTAGTGTCAATTCATGCAGATGCACACAAAAAACAACATTTGGGAAACATTTTATTTACTTCAATGTTAAATCAAAAATGAATTTCCAGCTAAGATTCAGGTCCATTTTAAATAAAAGCTCCAGATTACAAATGCAGAGACCATATTTGTTCCACGAGACATCGATTACTGACGGCAAGATTCATAAACATAAGCTCTCTGGACGCGGAATAAAAGAGCGTGTGGAGATGGAGAGCAAGTGCTGAGTTCTGCTGGAGCTTTCACAGATTCTTCTCATAAATCCGTCCCGTAACGGCACAAAAGCATGATTACACAGGAATGCTGGGAGAACGGCTGGACTAATGCGTCTATTCAGGCCACGATTAAGAGCCTTGAATTACCAGCGAGACCCTCTTCCCACTGTCCTTTGCCAATCTTAAAAAAAAGAGCTGGAGCAAGATTTAAACATCACTGCGGTTTCAATTTAATGTGTACATTTCCATCGAGCGCCGGCGTGCTTCCCTCGTCTCAGTTGTTCTCCTGTGAAACGGTGCTTTCCTGAAAGACAAAACGCCACAAAAGCCATCAAAAAGAGCACAATTACAGTCGTTTTCAACTGCTTACACACAAAATCTTTACTTGTCACACAATTTCTGAAAGCTGTTACTCAAACACCAATTCTATTCGCCAATTCTATTCACCAATTCTCGGCCTTTGACTCAGTTTTCGATTTCACACACACAATTCTCTATGTAACACACAAAAATCTAACAGAAATTACAGTTCCCTTTCATGGGAACTTCGAACTGCGTCCTCTAGGGGTCGCTATGGGGAACGCCTCGTCGTGACCCGTGTCTGAAGCATACATTGAAAAAACACTAACTTCTTGGCCGGCGACAGCCATGACGTCACTATCGGTGCGACTATAGTATAAATAGGTGCCGGGAGCATACATCATTCTCTTCTTCGTCTTCATTGACTGTTTTGTTTGAAGCGTGCATTTCTGTGGTAAGAGCGATCTCTATTCATCTCATTATGGCGAGCACTAGCAAAGCGTTTAAGGATGTGTGGATCCGTGTTGACGTTGTTTAACATCTGATGACACACACGATCTATGCGTTGTTTGTTTGGGCAAAGAGCACGCACGCGATGTCTCCGAGGGGGCAATCGGCGTGCACTGCAAGCGTTTTTTCC
>NW_015552529.1:232390-237601 GCF_001515605.1 Sinocyclocheilus anshuiensis | reverse complement strand
GTTCCCCATAGCGACCCCTAGAGGACGCAGTGTCTCGTTCCCTACTCAGGGAACCATGGTTACATAAGTAACCTCAGACGTTTTTTCCCAACTGCTTGCACATATTTTAAAAACTTTACTTTTTTTTTTAATAACTTTACACACAAATCCAAAAATTGCACACAAAATGCCTCGCATCTCTTGCAAAATGAAGCACTGCATTCAAAATATCACAAACACATCTCAAAAGCAAACATTTGATTTTACATAATATTACAGTAATTCCTGTTAGATTTGTGTGTGTTACATAGAGAACTGTGTGTTGTGTTTTGCAAAAAGTGTTTTATGAAATTGAAAACTGAGTCAAAGGCTGAGAATTAGTGAATGGTTTTGTAGATTTGGTGTGTGCTTTTGCTGTTTGAGTGTCAGCTTTTATAAATTGTGTGACACGTAAAGATTTTGTGTAACAGTTGAAAAAACTGTAATATTACGCCAAAGGTGTTTGCAAATGTTTGCTTTTGAGATGATATTTTGAACGCAGTGCTTCAGTTTGCAAGAGATGTGAGGCGTTTTGTATTTTGCGTGTGCAGGATTTGTGTGTGAAGTTTTGAAAAAAAGAGGCAAAGTTTTGAAAATGTGTGTAAGCTGTTGAATAAAACTGTGAGATAAAGACACAGTTGAAAGCAGACGAGTGGTTGGACGGCTCGTATCTTATCTTATCAAAGTACAGGCTGATGTTGAAATATTGTGTCCAGCCAGCGCTTTGGTCAAGCTGAACTGAAGCAAGCTGTGAGTGAGGATAAGTGCGGTGTGTTGGGCCGATCCGGAGCACATGTAGAAGACGCTACGTCACTGGAGCGCTGCAGGCTTTGTGTGCAGGGTGAGGAATGTTGGCTTCACTGAGAGAACATGCAGTTCTTTCCGACTGAGCGCAGCACAACATCACTGCATTACTGCGCTGACTAACACACCGATAACAGCTTTACTGCCTCTCTGCTGATCAACAAACATTAACTCCCAATAAAGTGCTCCAGGATTCATTCACATTCATCAGATCAGTTTCATTCATACTATTATAGCTTTGGTTAATATTCTGAATTAGATTTTAGTTTATGTTAGTTTATGTTTTCTGCTTTCAGGTCAATTTTAGTTTGAATAATTTTGTTGTGTTTGTAATTTTTATTAGTCTATATGCTTTTTAGTCATTTTTATTGCAATTTTAGTTTTAGTACATCAAATTAAACTAGGGCTGCAAAACTATTAATCGCGATTAATCGCATCCAAAATAAAAGTTTGTTTACATACGATATGTGTGTGTACTGTGTGTATTTATTTTGTTTATATAAACACACACACACACATACATGTATATATTAAGGAAAAATATGTTAGATAAAATATTTAAATGCATATATAATATAAATTATATACAAGTATAAATATATATACACATATAAATATTTTTAAATATATATACATACATGTGTATTTATATATACTAATGCTGTCAAATGATTAATCGCGATTAATCGCATCCAAAATAAACGTTTTTGTTTATGTAATATATGTGTGTGAACTGTGTATATATAAATACAAACACATGCATGTATATACTTCAGAAAAATATGTTATATTTCTATATTAAATATATTTCTATATAATATAAATTATACAAATATTAACTACTGAGTGGAGTGCGGAGCAAGGAACGGAGGGAGACGAGCAGTACATCAATCCAGAGAATTTTAATTACATCAAGGAAACACAGAAAACTCACGTAGCACAGGTTGACATGAACAATACCGGACACTGAATTAAAAACAGGGAACACTATTTAAACACATGACAAGACGAGGGGATGACGAGACAAACTTGGGATCAATGGAAATAAACGGGGAACACCTGGAATTAAATCAACATAATCAGGACAGGAACCGGAACCAGAAACTAACCAAATATGGGCATAAACACTGGGACACAGGGAGCACATGGGGAACAAAACACAACACAGGCCTGACAATATATACATGTAAATACTTTCAAAATATACCCTTTATGTGTATTTATATATACATAATAAATATACACAGTACACACATATATAGTATGTAAACATAAACTTTTATTTTGAATACGATTAATCGCAATTAATCGTTTTGCAGCCCTAAATTAAACTAAATGAAAATGAGAAATTATGTTATTTTATGTTATGTTATTTATTTCAGCTAGAAGTTAACTAGCTGAAATAAAATACGTTTAGGTTTTTAATATTTTATTTGATTTCAGTTAACATCCATTTCATTTCAAGTAACTGATTTTTTTTTGGTTTTGGTTTTAGTATAAGTTTGCTATAATAATATGCCTGTGTTGGAGGTTAATTTCTTTAATTTGCATTCACGTGTTAAATGTTTCCATCCAGATTTTCAAATTTAACTTGCGTGGGAAATGAATATTTTGGCAGAAAACATTTGTAAAATAAGCATAATTTTCATCCCATGTTTTCAATCGAACAAAATGGTCACTTTCTGGGAAACCACCTCAAAGAATCAATAACAAAAATGAAAGTTATGGCTCTTTTTTCCTCACATAATAAATTACTTGCTCCAGACGAAACACAGTAACAAACGCTGACATGTTCTCTTGCGTTCAGATGCCTGATGTTTGGTAACGTGATCTTTGAAACAGCTCTGGGAGCTAATCATACTAAATCTTTTAAACTTTAGTTTAGGGACCAACTCTCAATTGCTTATTAGCATGCCAATTATTAACATATTGGCTATTTATTAGTACTTATAAAGCACATATTCTGCATGACCCTATTCTACATCCCCAATCCTACCCAATACCTAAAATTACCAACTAACTATTAATAAATTAGGAGTTTATTAATGCAAAAGTCGTAGTTAATGGTTTGTTAATGGCGAGAACTGGACCTTAAAATAAAGTGTGACCAGTTTTGCTCAAGTATTTCAGAACTATTAAAACAAAGTTTGAGATGCTGTGCAGTGGGATCGGTCGCTGGTTATTATATGATCTGTTCATGAGCTTCCATCGTAGTTTATTGACGAGTTTCAATTGTAGTTTATCCATTTAGTTCATGCACATTTTCTTATTAGCTAAAATTAAATATCCACCTCAGCTGAGTGTATACGTTTTTAATGAGCATTTTAAGATTTTACGCACATCTTGGCATTTCCATCCAGCATTTTTCTATGCAGTATTCCAAACTTTGCATGAAAATACATGGATGCCCTAGTAAAAAAGTAATATATTTAAAATACATTTAATTCATACTAAGTATACTTAAAATCTTTTAACATATTTACTGACATACCACTCTAGACTTTAAATTACAATGAAACTTTATTTTGAGTACTTGTGCACAATGCACATTTCTTAATATTAAACCTAAAATGTTTTGCATCACTATTGATGAGAATCTTTGAATAATATCAGTCTTTGAATGCAAGATATTTAAAGTGTACCTGAAGTATACTTGCAATAGTTGCACTTTAGCACAAACAAATGTAATTAAGTATATCTTTAATTGGACTTCAGCACTACTTCAACAATTAAAGTGCATTAAGTACAAAATTCGGGACCAATATAATGTAATTTAATGGAAAACTATGTTAATGGCGCTCTGTTCCGCGGCAGGATTTTCTGTCGGCTGCATTTAAATGAAGTTTCCTGCCCTGTGCAGCGCGCAGTGTCACGTGTCAAAACAAACAACACGTGCTGTCAGTGATTTCTGCCTCTAGAGGTCGCTCTCGTACTGTATAATGGCAGCGGACCCTTCTCAGTCACTCCAGCAACGGAAACCTATCGGCATGGATTTTTGCAGATAACCGATAGTTCCGCCAATCAACTATCAGTGCCGATTAATCGGTAAAACCGATGAATCGGTCGACCTCTAACTGAGACAGATCTATTTTCAGACCTACTGATCTAATATAACATTGCACATCAGATTTTTACCCAACCATTAACTAACATTCTTGTAAAACATAACAGATTATGTTTGTGTGAATATCGCCAAGACATATTTTGCAATAATGTACTTTATAAGGGAGATCGCGCGTCTTATGCATGTGCTTTGCAAATGTCAGTCAGCGCAATTGTTTTGTTTTCATCAGCATGGGTTTGAAAATTATATTTCACTGGTTTGGACTCATGTCATCGAGAATTCGATATGAATATTCACAAAGCTGGAACTTGAGAAGCAGGTACTCCTCTCAGAAAACGTACAAATAAAGATGATTTTAGATGTTTAATTACTATTTGAAGCATTGGGATCTCTAGAAGAGGGCTTAATGAACTCATTTTTGTGAAAACCTCAAATTTGACTTCAAATTCACTTCTTTTGCCTGTAGCTCAGAATTAGACCGTGCACATTCACACTCATTCTGCCAGCACTGCTCACATATGTATTTCAGATATGTTTGTCCCTGCAGCACAAAAGCAATCATAAGCAGCACAGGTATATTTGTAGCAATAGCCAACAATACATTGTATGGGTCAAAATTATCCATTTCTCTTTTATGCCAAAAATCATTAGGATATTAAGTAAAGATCATTTTCCATGAAGATATTTTGTAAATTTCCTACCGTAAATATATCAAAACTTAATTTTTGATTAGTAATATGCATTGCTAAGAACTTCATTTGGACAACTTTAAAGATGATTTTCTCAATATTTAGATTTTTTTGCACCCTCAGATTCCAGATTTTCAAATAGTTGTATCTCAGACAAATATTGTCCTATGCTAACAAACCATACATCAATGGAAAGATTATTTATTCAGCTTTCAGATCTAAAATGTACCCTTATGACTGCTTTTTTGTGGTCCGGGGCCACATATTTAAGTATATTTATTTTTCACTGCAGAGCGTGAAGATGACTTACATACGGCGTCCTCTCGCCGAACTTGCTCCAGAAGGTCATCTTGACGCTGTTGTGGTGTCCGGTGCGCTGGTCAAACGTCCGGCACGTCTGGAAGGGCGGGCTGTAGAGGTGCAGAGAGACGGCCGTCTCCGTGTGGCTCACGTTCTCCACTCGATGAAGCCCGAGGGAGTCTGAAACACACCGAGCCCATCATCAGACTCTTCTGATCACATAGTCATCCCCACTCCGTCGTGTCTCACTCATCTCTCACCATTGATGTAGGCACACTGGTTCTCCAGCAGCACCCGCTGGGACTTCTGCAGCATGCCCCCCTGCAGCGTGCGGTC
>NW_015552529.1:230676-232097 GCF_001515605.1 Sinocyclocheilus anshuiensis | reverse complement strand
TGGCCAGTCGAAGAGCGTCTCCTTCAGCTGACCCTGGAGCAGCTTTAGGAAGCAGTGCGAGTCTGTGTGATCGTGGATGCTGCTGCAATCATGCCAAACACAGGCCAACTCAGAAACACAACAGATTAATAACCATTTCTTGCTTTCTTTAGTACACTGTGAAAATGATAGGATGTGTAAGTCATATCAACATACGCTTTTCCTTTACTTTAACTCATCAAAATTATTATACTGTGTCCTTGTTACACGTTACATGTACTTACTATTATACAGTTTTTTGGTAACACTTTATTTTAAGGTGTCCTTGTTACATATGTTACATGTACTTACTATTATACCGTTTTTTGGTAACACTTTATTTTAAGGTGTCCTTGTTTCATATGTTACATGTACTTACTATTATACCGTTTTTTGGTAACACTTTATTTTAAGGTGTCCTTGTTACATATGTTACATGTACTTACTATTATACCGTTTTGATCTGAAGTTCAATGCAGATTTAAAATCATAAGAAATAGTTAATAGATAAGAAATCTTTGCATAACTACAGGAAATAGTTAATAGATAAGAAATCTTTGCATAACCACAGGAAACACTGCATCTAACAATGGTTTGGAAAAAAAATAGTTAATTAAAAAATAATAATAAATAAAAGCATATACATCAGTTCAATACGGTTATCTAATAAGCATGTGTCCTATTCTGTGTACTAAACTCCTGAAACATTGGTGTCTCTTTGTATATGATATGATGATCATTTTCTCAAAATAAGTAAAATGCTCATGAAGTTACTCAGCAGTTCTAGAGCTTATGTTTTTGTGTTCATGTACTCATATATTGAGGTGGCAGAGGCTGAAAACACCGTAAGCTTCAGTAGGCCTATGTGTAGTAAATGAAACCGCATGTCTGCGCCATTAATTTCCACGAGGGGCGGACTGGGAAAAAAAATTCAGGCCGGGAAATCTCACACTCATACACCCACAACAAATTCTGAAACATGGACAACCCTATTTTTTGTATGGACCTCACATAAAAAAAGGTTTAAATCCTTAGGTTGGGGAGACTCTCCTGAACTGCACCTTCACTTCCATTTTTCTTTTCAGTCTCTTTATTTTGCCCTGATATCTATCTCTCACATGACTTTAATACTCAAGATTTAACAAAACTATACTTTCTAAATTGCCTACATGTCAAAATTAGTACATCACTACAATATCTTTATAGAAAAATCCTAATACTGAACATGAGTCATGTTTTTCCCTTACAAAAATTAACCATGATTTTATTATACTAAATGTACAGTAACCATGTTTTTTTTTTGTTGCCTAATGGATTACCATTTTTATTTGGTTTTACTACAAATGCCATGGTTAAACTATGGTTAGTGTAGCAAAAACCATGGTTAATTTGTGGTTACCATG
>NW_015552529.1:212339-222420 GCF_001515605.1 Sinocyclocheilus anshuiensis | reverse complement strand
TTTTTTGGTAACACTTTATTTTAAGGTGTCCTTGTTACATATGTTACATGTACTTACTATTATGCAGTTTTTTGGTAACACTTTATTTTAAGGTGTCCTTGTTACATATGTTACATGTACTTACTATTATGCAGTTTTTTGGTAACACTTTATTTTAAGGTGTCCTTGTTACATATGTTACATGTACTTACTATTATGCAGTTTTTTGGTAACACTTTATTTTAAGGTGTCCTTGTTACATATGTTACATGTACTTAGTATTATACAGCTTTTTTGGTAACACTTTATTTTAAGGTGTCCTTGTTACATATGTTACATGTACTTAGTATTATACAGCTTTTTTGGTAACACTTTATTTTAAGGTGTCCTTGTTACATATGTTACATGTACTTAGTATTATACAGCTACACTTTATTCACTTTATTTTAAGGTGTCCTTGTTACATATGTTACATGTACTTAGTATTATACAGCTTTACTTTATTTTGTTAATTAATATTACTCAGTACTTAAATATATACTTACACTGTAACAAAGACACCGTAAAATAAAGTGTAACCAAATAATTTAACCCATTTCATCTTCATTCTTTAAGTTACAATGTGTCAAAGACAAAACAAGTGTCCACATTACCTTTACAAAAGTGATTTTGCATACACAGAAAGCATATTAACGTGCCCACTTTAATGTTTTAAATCACGTTTTTGAAAATACAATATGGGTAAAATAATGTTCATTAACATAACAAATATGTAAGAATTAAACAACATACTTATCCTGACCTGTATAAAAGAATAAGTGATCATACTAAATTTGATTATATATTTAAAGTGATTAAAAACTGACAAATGGGTAAGATCTAGTGGTATAAAGGAAATTGGCAAAGATTGGGAAAGATTTAAAATGATCCGTGAGTCTTTTAATATCGTTAATAATTCTGGTACAGAAGAAAACAAGGTAACTGCGACTTTTTATCTCATAATTCTGACTTCTTTTCTCAGAATTGTAAGACATACATTTGAGTCATAAACTCCAAGGGACTATTTTCTTATAATTGTGTGTTTATATCATTAAATTCTGATGTTATAACAAGCATTTGTGAGTTTATATCTCGCTATAACAAGAAAAAAAGTCAGAATTGTGAGATAAAAAAATTGCAATTACCTTTGCTTTCAATCTTGTACAGAAATGTAGCTCATGAACGAAGAGCTTCAGGTTTTGAATAACTGTGTGCATATGATATATCCAGAAATATAACATTATGGCAAAGGTGTCTGCAACGTAAGACAAATGTTTGCTTTTGAGATGCGTGTGTGATATTTTGAATGCAGTGCTTCGTTTTGCAAGAGATGTGAGGCTTTTTGCATTTTGCGTGTGCAGTTCTTGTATTTGTGTGTAAAGTAAAAAAAAAAAAAAAGTTTTGAAAATGTAAGCATTTGAAAAAACTGTAATATTCATATTCATATCAGTAAAGTGAGTGAACGGGAATGTCCTGCATCAGAGGCAGCATCGAACAGTCCAGAGACAGCTGGATAAAATGTATCTCTGGAGTGTTTGATGAAACCGCAGAACAGCGGGTGTGCGCCAGGAGCCGCGCTCTGATTGGCCCGCGTCTTCCCCGCCCCCTGGAGCGAAGCCACGCCCCCTGGCAAAACATCAGCGGAGGCAGAACTCCAGCAGCGCAGCGCGTCTCAAAAACAAGGGAAAAAACTACACATTTCATTCAAACCGAGCAATAGTAGGCCTATGATTAGACGAGACCCAGTAATGCTCCGAGTTAAAACAAGAAAATTATTTGAGCGATGTTTGGATTAAAAGTTAACTCATTAAAACCCAGTTCACGTTCAGTTTGCGTCAGCAGCGCTTTCTGTTGGTGTTTACATCTGATGCTTTGCGCGAGACGGAAACCTGTGCAACATGCATTTTTCAGTAATGTTAAAAACAAACGAACACAAACTAACAAAACCCTTGTTGCGATTGTAAGCTCGAATCTCGAAATAACAGCCTAAGAATAATAATTAACAGTAATAAATAATATCGTTAATGATGATAATAATAATAATTACCTGTACTGGTCAAATGTAGCATATTTCATCCACTCGTGAGGTTTACTTTTATAGGACTCCATGATGCTCTGCACCTCCTCCACATTGACGCTGTCGCTTTCAAAGAGCTTGTGGAGAGTTTTGATCAAATCCTCCAGAGTGTCTGGCTTCACGAGCTCGGTCTGCTCCATCTCCAGTGCTGCTGCGCTGCTGGAGTCTCACTGAGAGAGCTCAGGCTCTTATGCATCCAGCGCAACTTTAATGGACGCTACCATGAGACGAGATGGGGGTCCGCGGACTGCAATTACAGCATTTCTGCGCAAACTCTCATGTAAACGTGCACTTTAAGCTATGAAGAAGACTTTAATACACCATTAGAGCTTTAACAAACGAATACATGAGAGACAATAAATATAATTTTTGTTTGTTTATTGATCTTTATCAGCGGACCTCCCCCATTACAGTTTGGATTGACCCGCTTTATTCAAAGGGTTAACTTTCCTCAAACAGTATCATTAACTTCATATTTACCAGTAGTTCTATCTCTATCTGAACATATAGAAAAAAAGATAAAAGCGTCATATAAGTCATCTTTTATTTTAATGAAAAACATTAAACATTAAAACAGTTTTTTTTGTCTGTTCACGTGGCACTCTCAGAAATTAATGAGATTCTTTAGAGATGTTCTAGAATTCTTAACGTGAAAAGAAACTGAGCCGGTGAACAAATGCCCATCAACTGAGAAAATATTTATTCATTTACTTACTTGCTTGTTTTTGAACTACAGCATGTTATTGTGCATTTTAAAGTGTTCCTATGTCATCAAGTGTTTTGACGCCATCATGTGGATCACGGTGAAATAAATCCAGTTCATAAACACTAGCAATGGGAGAAACAATCATACTTCCTGAAAACCCCGAGAAACCATCATTATTTAAAAGCTTTGAATCAATCGAACCAAATCGCTTCACAAAATGATTAAAACTTCTTACTCTGGTGACTCCTGCTGGTGAGAACGGTGTAAATGCAACTAAAACTCTTTACAACCTTTACCGTTTTTTTTCTACTGCTTACACACATTTTCAAAACTTTGCCTCTTTTTATCAAAACTTTACACACAAATACAAGAACTGCACACGCAGAATGCAAAAAGCCTCACATCTCTTGCAAAACGAAGCACTGCATTCAAAATATCACACACGCATCTCAAAAGCAAACATTTGTCTTACGTTGCAGACACCTTTGCCATAATGTTATATTTCTGGATATATCATATGCACACAGTTATTCAAAACCTGAAGCTCTTCGTTCATGAGCTACATTTCTGTACAAGATTGAAAGCAAACTTTTAAGCATTTGTGGTTGTGAATACAGTATTACACAGAACGAAAGAAAAGAAACATGTGTAGATGTGTGTTGTGTTCAGTGAAGCACATGTGAGGAGTTATTAGTGAGGCTTTCTGATTGGTTGTGTTTGATAAAGATACTTCCTGTTAGATTTGTGTGTGTTACATAGAGAACTGTGTGTTGTGTTTTGCAAAAAGTGTTTTATGAAATTGAAAACTGAGTCAAAGTCTGAGAATTAGTGTATGATTTTGCAGATTTGGTGTGTGCTTCTGCTGTTTGAGTGTCAGCTTTCAGAAACTGTGACACGTAAAGAGTTTGTGTGTAAGCAGATGAAAACAACTGTAACTACTATTATTCATTTTAATTATAAATGTCTCATTAAAATGTCTTAAAATGTATAAAACTGATCTGAAATCAGGTTGAAACTATAGACACTTCTTCACCTCTTTCACTGCTGAGGTCAGTGAACCTGGATGATTCATGGGTTTACAGAGATCATCGCTCGCCGACGGTGAACCATTAAAACTGAGATCTGAATGATTCGCAATATGCGTTCCGAAGTACAAATGATTCGTGAACCCGTTCCAAAGTCCCGATCTGAATCAAAAGATTCCCGAATCTGTTTTGAAGTCCTGAACTGAATCAAAAGATTGCCGAATCTGCTCTGAAGTCCCGAACTGAATCAAAAGATTTCAGAATCCGCTCCGAAGTCCCGATCTGAATCAAAAGATTCCCGAATCTGCTCCGAAGTCCTGAACTGAATCAAAAGATTTCAGAATCCGCTCCGAAGTCCCGATCTGAATCAAATGATTACCAAATCTGCTCCGAAGTCCTGATCTGAATCAAAAGATTTCCGAATCTGCTCCGAAGTCCCGAACTGAATCAAAAGATTCCCGAATCCGCTCCAAAGTCCCGAACTGAATCAAAAGATTCCCGAATCCGCTCCGAAGTCCCGAACTGAATCAAAAGATTCCCGAATCCGCTCCGAAGTCCCGAACTGAATCAAAAGATTCCCGAATCCGCTCCGAAGTCCCGAACTGAATCAAAAGATTCCCGAATCCGCTCCGAAGTCCCGAACTGAATCAAAAGATTCCCGAATCCGCTCCGAAGTCCCGAACTGAATCAAAAGATTCCCGAATCCGCTCCGAAGTCCCGAACTGAATCAAAAGATTCCCGAATCCGCTCCGAAGTCCCGAACTGAATCAAAAGATTCCCGAATCCGCTCCGAAGTCCCGAACTGAATCAAAAGATTTCAGAATCCGCTCCGAAGTCCCGAACTGAATCAAAAGATTCCCGAATCCGCTCCGAAGTCCCGAACTGAATCAAAAGATTTCAGAATCCGCTCCGAAGTCCCGATCTGAATCAAAAGATTCCCAAATCTGCTCTGAAGTCCCGATCTGAATCAAAAGATTCCCGAATCCACTCTGAAGTCCTGAACTGAATCAAAAGATTTCAGAATCTGCTCCGAAGTCCCGATCTGAATCAAAAGATGACCAAATCTGCATCTCAATCGATTCGCGATACACGCTTCGAAGCAGGCATGTGCACACATAGACATCAAAGGGGGCTTGAGCACCTGCCCTTTTTTCTGGGGAGTTTTTAAAAAAAATAAATGAATACATGTATATATGTGTGCGTCTGTGTGTTTCTGTTTGCGCACAGCTGTTCCTGTCAAACAAATAAAGAATCAAAATATAAGGTCGTGTCAGGAAATGTTGAGACTCTGTCGAGTTCAGATGCCTTTCTCCCTCTGCGTCTCCGCATCTCCGCAGCACAGCAGTGTAGCACACTTTACACCACAGATATGCAGAGAGCCGCAGAAGTGAAGCCCTCCCTCCCTTTCCAGTTGTGTTTGTCTTGGTGTGGAGGTGAGCGGTGATGAACAACATACTAAGCTACCTGTGCCTCGAATTTACAGCTAATTATCTTATCAATGATCATGAGAGCTATCAAGTTAGCTAAAGTTAATTAGCTAAGGCAATAGGAAGTCTAGTAGGTTAGACCAGTGCACGTTCTTTCACTGCATGATTCAGTTTAATAAAATGCATTTAGAATGATCACAAAATTCAAGATATGGGGGCAGAAATGTATATATTTATATCATTTCATATAGTTAATCAGTATCACGTGAAGACTGACGTTTTTTCCACCAAAAAGCAGCATGATTACAAATGTGATATTGATTTTATACAGCAGTTCAATAAACAAGAATTTAATATTAAGACACTTACGTTTTAGACACAATATTGACAGTTTTTGCTCTATTTCGCCAACAAATACAATTTCAATTTGCGTCTCTGAGCAACATGACACTGTTTTGTTCCTGAATGAATCAACCGTTTAAATGATTCGGTTCAGTCGCAATGACTCACGTATTAACAGTGACTTGCTGCCACCTACTGGCAGTTTTAATTTCACATTTAAAGTATCTTTTCATTTTTTTTAAAATAATTTCAAATATCAGTATTTAACGTTTTATGTTTAAAATATCAACACAATATTAATGCATCTAAATGCCCATTCTAATGCAGCTTCTGTGTTTCCTCTGCAAAGATGAATTTTGTCAATACTGATTTTGGACTGGTAACAGCCCAAATGACTTATTATTCTAATTGACTGATTCAGTTTAAGAATTTGCCTGAAAATATGATGTACACTTTTAGAAAAAAGGCTTAAAGGTAAAAATGCTCATAAAAGGTAAAAATCAATTTAAACTTATTGGAAAAGATTACTTTCTATTACTGCTGTAAACTGATCACCACACAGAATATGCATAATATCAAAAACTTTAGGAGTCAGCTGTTCAAAATATAATCTAATTATCGTTATCGATAAAATCCCAAAAAATATTGAGATGCATACAATATTGCACACCCCTAACAGGTATATTTAACGTTTTGTTTAGAATTTTTTTAAAATAAATATGAGAAGTGCCCTTTTTTTCCACTTGAGCCCCTACCCCTCAAAATGTCTATGCATGTCCCTGCTTCGAAGTCCTGATCTGAATCAAAAGATTCCCGAATCCGCTCTGAAGTCCCGATGTGAATAAAAAAAATTCCAGAATCTGCATCTGAATCGATTCGCGATACATGCTCCGAAGTCCCGATCTGAATCAAAAGATTCCCGAATCTGCTCTGTAGTCCCGATCTGAATCAAAAGATTCCCGAATCTGCTCTGAAGTCCCGATCTGAATCAAAAAATTCCAAAATCTGCATCTGAATCGATTCGTGAT
The DNA here is from genome assembly GCF_001515605.1 of Sinocyclocheilus anshuiensis. Lineage (NCBI taxonomy): Eukaryota > Metazoa > Chordata > Actinopteri > Cypriniformes > Cyprinidae > Sinocyclocheilus > Sinocyclocheilus anshuiensis. The sequence goes on along the minus strand of NW_015552529.1, from coordinate 215,797 downwards.
ACGCGCTCTGAAGTCCCGATCTGAATAAAAAGATTCCCGAATCCGCTCTGAAGTCCCGATGTGAATAAAAAAAATTCCAGAATCTGCATCTGAATTGATTCGTGATACATGCTCCGAAGTCCCGATCTGAATCAAAAGGTTCCCGAATCTGCTCTGAAGTCCCGATCTGAATCAAAAGATTCCCGAATCTGCTCTGAAGTCCCGATCTGAATCAAAAGATTCCCGAATCCGCTCTGAAGTCCCGATCTGAATCAAAAGATTCCCGAATCCGCTCTGAAGTCCCGATCTGAATCAAAAGATTCCCGAATCCGCTCTGAAGTCCCGATCTGAATCAAAAGATTCCCGAATCCGCTCTGAAGTCCCGATCTGAATCAAAAGATTCCCGAATCCGCTCTGAAGTCCCGATCTGAATCAAAAGATTCCCGAATCCACTCTGAATTCCCGATCTGAATTAAAAGATTCCCGAATCCGCTTTGAAGTCCCGATGTGAATCAAAAAATGCCAGAATCTGCATCTGAATCGATTCTCGATGCATGCTCCGAAGTCCCGATCTGAATAAAAAAATTCCCGAATCTGCTCTGAAGTCCCGATCTGAATCAAAAAATTCCAAAATCTGCATCTGAATCGATTCGCGATATGCGCTCCGAAGTCCCGATCTGAATAAAAAGATTCCCGAATCTGCATCTGAATCGATTTGCGATACGCACTTCGAAGTCCCGATCTGAATCAAAAGATTCCCGAATCCGCTCTGAAGTCCCGATGTGAATTAAAAAAAATCCAGAATCTGCATCTGAATCGATTCGTGATACATGCTCCGAAGTCCCGATCTGAATAAAAAAATTCCAGAATCTGCTCTGAAGTCCCGCTCTGAATCAACGATTCCCGAATCCGCTCTGAAGTCCCGATCTGAATCAAAAGATTCCCGAATCTGCTTTGAAGTCCCGATGTGAATCAAAAAAATCCAGAATCTGCATCTGAATCGATTCGCGATACGCGCTCCGAAGTCCCGATCTGAATCAAAAGATTCCCGAATCCGCTTTGAAGTCCCGATCTGAATCAAACGATTCCCAAATCCGCTCTGAAGTCCCGAACTGAATTAAAAGATTCCCGAATCCGCTCTGAAGTCCCGATCTGAATCAAAAGATTCCCGAATCCACTCTGAATTCCCGATCTGAATTAAAAGATTCCCGAATCCGCTTTGAAGTCCCGATGTGAATCAAAAAATGCCAGAATCTGCATCTGAATCGATTCTCGATGCATGCTCCGAAGTCCCGATCTGAATAAAAAAATTCCAGAATCTGCTCTGAAGTCCCGATCTGAATCAAAAGATTCCCGAATCTGCTCTGAAGTCCCGATCTGAATCAAACGATTCCCGAATCCGCTCTGAAGTCCCGAACTGAATTAAAAGATTCCCGAATCCGCTTTGAAGTCCCGATGTGAATCAAAAAATTCCAGAATCTGCTCTGAAGTCCCGATCTGAATCAAAAGATTCCCGAATCCGCTCTGAAGTCCCGAACTGAATTAAAAGATTCCCAAATCCGCTTTGAAGTCCCGATGTGAATCAAAAAATTCCAGAATCTGCTCTGAAGTCCCGATCTGAATCAAAAGATTCCCGAATCCGCTCTGAAGTCCCGAACTGAATTAAAAGATTCCCGAATCCGCTCTGAAGTCCCGAACTGAATTAAAAGATTCCCGAATCCGCTCTGAAGTCCCGATCTGAATCAAAAGATTCCCGAATCCGCTCTGAAGTCCCGATCTGAATCAAAAGATTGCTGAATCCGCTTTGAAGTCCCGATGTGAATAAAAAAATTCCAGAATCTGCATCTGAATCGATTCGCGATACGCGCTCCGAAGTCCCGATCTGAATCAAAACATTCCCGAATCCGCTCTTAAGTCCCGATCTGAATCAAACGATACGCGCTCCGAAGCCCCGTTTTGAACAAGGAGCAGCTAGGGCCAGGGGCGGTTCTAGACCACAGTAACTGGGGGGGCCAGACAAGGGCCACTTGTGCTTTTAGGGGGCACAATTTTAAAATTAATTTGAACCTACTTTCAGTATTATTCATTCAGTCATTTTTCACCATGTCATGTATCACTGCAATCCCTAGAAGTAATCTATAACAATTTCAACTAAAATTAATGTTTCATTATGTTTCATTTATCTGACAAATAATTTTGTATTGTAGTGTCAGGGGCATCATGCACTCGTTATATTTGATGGGGCACGAGTGAAATATCTCGATTCTCAAATATGTGTAAGTAAATGCAGTTTGCACCTTTATAGATTATGTTAGTTGATCTATAATGGGCGATGGGCAAAGTAGCCTAATAGTGTAATCTATTAACTTTGCATAAAAATCTGTCTTTTTACTTAAGTACCAGATATGGGTGTCATGCCATAAAATATTTTTAATACGACTGACTTTGTATTTAATGTGAATTTAATAAAAACATTGCAAGTTGCAAGAACATACTGGTATGTTCATTATGTCATATAAAAATGTTTATACAATAGTTATTTTTTTGTCAATTAACCACATGTGGGACAGTAAATGAAAATCTTGAGTGCAGTACAGCAATACACAATACATATACGCATGTAATTAATTACACATTATACACTTAAGATACATTTACACAGATTAGTTAATTTATTTAATTGAAGTATCAGCGCACTACGCAATTATGTGTAAGAGTAGTCGATCTCAGATTGTCACGACTTTTATTTTGACAGTGTCGCTGCGTCATTGGAATGCGCTCACTGTAGCGGAAGTCACTCTGACGCGCTTGTTGACAGATTCCGGCGCGCTCTTCCGCTCTGCTGTGCGCGTGAGTGTCAGGTTGCGATTATTAGTTATTGATTATTGGAATATCAGTCTGTAACATCGACGACTTCAGCCGCAGCTGGATCCGACCACAGCGGTGAACATGATAAAAGCCATTCTGATCTTTAATAATCATGGCAAACCACGACTGTCAAAGTTCTACGAGCATTATGTGAGTAATGTTAAATCATTCGCTCCTTATTATTATTATTATTATTATTATTATCATCACTTAATTACGTATCTGTTTGCTTTACACGTGACCGTGTATGACATGATGTGTGCTGAATAATTGAACAGCTGATTTGTCAGAGAAATAAAGTATTTGGTGGGTTGTTATTACAGCTAAAATATTAACCATATGTGGATTATGATAACGGAAAATGCCTTTAAATCAGTTGTCATGGAAGAATATTTGATTTTGGCCATGAAGAGCGCAGAAAATACAGAGAGAGAGAGTGTGTGTGTACAGTATGTGTGTGTGTATATATATATGTGTGTGTGAGTGTGTGTGTGTGAGAGAGAGAGAGAGTGTGTGTGTGAGAGTGTGTGTGAGAGAGTGTGAGAGAGTGTGTGTGTGAGTGTGAGTGAGTGAGTGAGTGAGTGTGTGTGTGTGTGTGTGTGTGTGTGTGT
>NW_015552529.1:210645-210859 GCF_001515605.1 Sinocyclocheilus anshuiensis | reverse complement strand
ACACACACACACACACACACACTCACAGACACACTCACAGACACATGCGCGCACACACACACACACACAGACTCACTCACACTCACACTCACACTCACACACACACTCACGCACACACACGTGTTTCTCTGCCACTGTCACGTGATTGACGTCACTGCTCACTGTGTGTGTCTGTCTGTCTGTGTCTGTGTCTGTGTGTGTGTGTGTGTGTGTG
>NW_015552529.1:207832-210249 GCF_001515605.1 Sinocyclocheilus anshuiensis | reverse complement strand
GCGTGAGTGTGTGCGTGAGTGTGTGTGTGTGTGTCTGTGTGTGTCTGTCTGTGTCTGTGTGTGTGTGTGTTTGTGCTCTCAGGTTAATCGGCGGCTCGGACAACAAGCTGATCTACAGACACTACGCCACGCTGTACTTCGTGTTCTGTGTGGATTCGTCCGAGAGCGAGCTGGGCATTCTGGATCTGATCCAGGTCACATTCATTACAAACCACACATCAATGCAAAGCTTATTTATTCAGCTTTCAGATGATGCATAAATCTCAATTTCCAAAAATTGCCCCTTATGATTGGTTTTGTGCTCCAGGGTCACATATTCTAGTGTTTGTGAGCAGAGATATTCAAGCATTAAGCTATTGTTTTTGGTAAAATGATTTAATGCAGATCTGTAGGAAGTTGTATTTTCAAACTCTAAAGCGATTCTAATACATTTAGAGACGTATTGTTTTCTGCTCTTGAAGGATCTGTGACTGTCTCTGCTCTCTCTGTGTCGCAGGTGTTGGTTGAGACGCTGGATAAATGCTTCGAGAACGTGTGTGAGCTGGACCTGATCTTCCACGTGGATAAGGTGATGCACGCTTCACAATCGAGTGCTAGCGCTAGCCGCGGGACGCTGAGCCGTCTGTTCTCTGTGTCCGCAGGTGCACAACATCCTAGCGGAGATGGTGATGGGCGGCATGGTGCTGGAGACCAACATGAGCGAGATCATCACGCAGGTGGAGGCGCAGGGCAAGATGGAGAAGTCTGAGGTGAGAGCGGCTCCGCTGCTGCATGCGCATGTCCCAGAATGCCCTTCTGTGATGCCTCGGTTAGAGATCTGAGAGGAGCAGCTTCGACAGATCGTTTCAGAGCAGCAGGAAAACCACACAATCAATGATGCAGACCTCATCAAATATGAGACCAGGTCAAGACAATAGAGTCATAATTCAGATCAATAACAGAGCCGGTGTTGCTAAAGCCGTCGAGTATAAGCACATTCAATTCAGATATAAAGCAGAAGACAATACACTGCAAAAAATGATTCTCTTACTTAGTGTTTTTGTCTTGTGTTAATAACATTCTTGAATCAAGATGCATTTACTGTACAAGTAAAATGATTTAAGATATTAAGTCTTGTTTTCTAAAAAAAAAAGAAATGTAAAAATGTTGTGAGTTTTTGCTTAAAACAAGCAGAAATATCTGCCAGTGGGGTAAGAAAAATTATCTTAATTCAAAGGCTAAACAAGATTATTTTTCTTGCACCATTAGCAGATATTTCTGCTAGTTTTAAGCAAAAACTCACAAAATTTCTACATTTTTACAGAAAACAAGGCTAAAAAAATATTAATATTTTTGTCATGTTTCGCCTCAAACTCAAAGATAACGTGTATATATATATACAGTGGTTACGGAAAGTATTCAGACCCCCTTAATGAATTAAATTCTGTGCGACGAACACTGCTTAGACACTGTGAACATTGAGGTCTCAATGCAAAAAGCCCTAACGCTGAAGTGAAATTAAGTTTTGATACATTTACGGCAGGAAATTTACAAAATATCTTCATGGAACATGATCTTTACTTAATATCCTAATGATTTTTGGCGTAAAAGAGAAATGTATAATTTTGACCCATACAATGTATTGTTGGCTATTGCTACAAATATACCTGTGCTGCTTATGACTGCTTTTGTGCTCTAGAGTAACATATAGTGCATATATGTATCAAAGGCTCCTCTGTAGAGCTATTGTTTCTGGCTGACGCAGCGCTCGGATCTCTCTGTGGGTCGTGACAGTTGTTCTGTATGAAGTGTGTTGATCTTGAGCTGCTGTAACTGTCTCTCTTCACTGTCTCCAGCTCTGTGCGTTTCTCTCCCTCTGCAGACCTTTGTCTTTCAGTGTCCCAGACAGGACAGGTAGACACAGGTACTGCTGAGCCCCACACACACCTCCTGAGGACCGACAGACGCTCACACGCACCAGATCTCCAGATCCAGCAGACCCACAACACAGCAGCATATTCATAAAGACATCAGATGATGTTTCATACACTACCAGTCAAAGGTTTTTGAACAGTGAGATTTTTTATGTTTTTAAAGAAAAAAACTCTTCTTCTTGAGCTGAAGAGACTTTCTTTCAAAGAAAAATCTTTTGACTGGTAGTGTATATAAAGCAAGTTAACCCATGTGTGAAGTGTTCCTGCGATGTTTGGCAGAGTGTGTGTCCGGTGTGGGACTGTCTGTCCTCAGGATCACAGCTTAGATTAGAGCAGATCTGTGTGAACATCATGAGATGAGAGTAGATACACACACACACACACTCACTCACTCTCACTCACTCACACTCACTCGCACACTCACTCACACTCACTCGCGCACACACACACACACACACACTCACTCACTCACTCACACACACACTCACACACACACACACACAC
>NW_015552529.1:206874-207581 GCF_001515605.1 Sinocyclocheilus anshuiensis | reverse complement strand
ATATTTACATCAAATTAAACTATATTAAAATGAGAAATTTTGCCTTATTTCAAGTATTTAAAATGTGTTTTTAATGTTTTTAGTTCCAGTTCTAGTTTCAGTTAATTCTAATAATATCCCTTAGTGTGCATCAGATTATGAAACACGGCCTGTAGATCCCAGGAGCTCAGTCTGAGTTTGTGCGTCTCATTTCATCTGTCTTCAGCTTCTGTAGTTTTCCTCACTCTGTTTCCATCCCGTCTGGTTATGCATGAGCAGAGCTTTGAGATCAGAGCGTTTGTTTGCATCCTGTGATGTATGGTGTGCCTGCTGGTCTGTGCTGGTCTAGGCTGGTCTGTGATAGTCTCTGCTGGTCTGTGCTGGTCTGTGCTGGTCTAGGCTAGTCTCTGCTGGTCTGTGCTGGTGTATGCTGGTCTCTGCTGGTCTGTGCTGGTTCTCTGTGTAACTGTGTGTTTGTATGTTCAGGCTGGGATCACAGGGGCTCCGGCGCGCGCCGTGTCGGCCGTGAAGAACATGAACCTGCCAGAGATGCCCAAGAACATCAACATTGGGGACATCAGCATCAAAGTGCCAAACCTACCATCTTTTAAATAGTGAACACTGCACACGAGTGTGAAACTGTGTTTACCAGAGTCCAGCAGATCTTGAGTTGCATCACAGACGATGAAAGCACTGTGTGATACTGTCAATGAAGTATTTATTTGATT
>NW_015552529.1:202843-206824 GCF_001515605.1 Sinocyclocheilus anshuiensis | reverse complement strand
TGTGTGTGTGTGTTTGAGTGTGTGTGTGAGTGTGTGTGTGTGTATGTGTGTAGCGCTCTCAACATCACGCCTGACAAACATTCCAGTATGGAAATATCTCGGTAAATGATGCTGTATATGCCTAAATGATATGACTGTATTCAGAGTATATTTATATATGATTTGTCTTCTCTTTTCTTATGCTGGTAGTTTTGCTTTGGTTTTTAAGTGCTGCTTCTATTTCCTTTTGCAACAAAATAAAGGATCAGATTATTTTCTTCTCTAACTCTTGTTTTCTGGGCTCTTGTGTTTGATGGAAAGTTCACTCAGATTTCTATAAATAGTCAAACAGTATTGTGTATTGTGGATAGTTATTAATACATTTATACACAATTAATACACAAATTACGACTCACAAACACCTGTTAATTTATTAGTTAAATAATGAAAAACAGGCCTAACAAGATTTCTGCGGGTCTTAAAAAGTCTTAATTCACCTTTACCACAAATTAAGTACTAAAAAGCTCTAAAATCAGAGCAGAAAGTCTTAAATTCATAAAGTTGTGGCATTAAATGTAAAAATGAATCTCTTCCTCAGTATTTCTGTCTTGTTTTCTAGTATAAATATCTAAACATCCTTATATATCACAATATATTTACTGGAGATGCGCAATGAAGATATGAAATGAGTTAACGATTAAAACAAGAACAAATATCTGTCAATGCAAACTTGTTTCCCTCTGAATTAAGTTGATTTTTCTGAACATTGCTCGTTTTTATGGACAGTAAACAAAATACTACAGTAATTATGGTATGTGGTATGGTATTTCTGCGGAGTTTATACTCTATATTGATGTGAATGTGTGACAGAGAGATGCTCGTTTAACACATTATTACAGCCACTGATCAATAACTGTAAGTGTAATAATTCATATATGATAGTCAGAGCTGGGTAGATTACTTACAAATTGTAATCCGTTACTGAGTCCAAATTACATGACAAAAATTGTAGTTAGTGGCGTAATCACATAAACACATTTTAAGTCATATTATCAGAGTACTTGAGACTTTAGACCTAACTAACGTTAATAATCTTTAATAATCAATAACCATATTGATATAAAATGCAAAGAGTAAGAAAATATAGTTCATTTGTTCTTATCAACAGCATGAAGTGCATTAAACATTATTACGTCGAGGTTTGCAGGCAGTTTATGAGTTGAATGAAAAGCTAATAATTAATTAAATCATAAAAATGTTAAGTTAAATCAAATCATTTTAAAATGAATCAAAATAAAACACTGAAAAAATGATATATTTTATTTGTTTACCTGCATGTCATGTGACCATAACCAACATCAGAGAACCAATGAACATGCAGATGTGTTTAATTATTTACAATCTCGGGGGTACTTCAAATAAAAATATAATAGGTGACAGAGGATCAGATGAGAAACAAGTTGGTGAATTTGTGCACTTTAATGTGTTTGAAAGACAAACGCCTTCCAAAGTAATAACCTTCATGGTAAAATAACCGATCGAGTGATAATTCAATAACGCAATAAGCCCCAGTGTCAGTGTACAGTGAGTTTATAACAGCTAAGGGGTGTTGTTAGGCACGACGCGAAGCTGTTATAAATTCACTGTAAACCACGGCTTCACGGGGCTTATTGCTTTTATAAAACGGTTATTCCATATACGTAGTAAGGTTTCACAAAATAAAACAGAGCAAATAAAGTGTAATGATATTAATAAAAACAGTATTCTTCCACCAAACAATGTAGCTCCTCAGAAACAGTTGTGGTTGCTACAAAGTGGTTGCCGAGCAACACACAAACGTAAACAAAGGTGTATGTTACTTTGTAGAGTAATTTACAACAGCTTCGAACGCGGCTCAGCCAATCAGAATCAAGCACCGGAACTCTCCGTTTTATAATATTGCTATTGTGTGTATAATATGTAATCATGTAATCCATTAAAAAGTAACTGTAGTCTGATTACTACGGTGGCTCAGAGAGCTCAAGCGCTGCAACTTCAGAAAACACGTGCAAGTAGAAAAAGCACCAGCAAATGAAGAAAACATCTTCATTAGTTTGACAGCACATGCGCTGCAAATACTCACAACACAAACAAATACAGAAACGCACAAGTCGCACAAACCACAAAATCACCACAACAAAACCAAAACTAACCATGTTTTATTTTTTTGGGGAATATTGATTACCATTTGTATAACCACAGTTGTATAAATACCATGGTTAAACTATGGTTAGTGTAGTAAATCCATGGTTAATTTGTGTATGGTTTAGCTATAGCAACCATTTTTTGTTTTTATTTATTTTTGTATATAATAAATGTATTTATTAATTAATCAATGTTAATACCATAGGCTATGGTTAATTTTTGTAGAGGAAATTGTAATCCAGTACGTAATCCAGATTACGACCCTGCTCTGCTGAGAATATTCTCTGTCTCTGTGTCTGTTCTCCTGCAGCATTAAAGAAGCCGTGACTCACATCAACTCCATCGACAGCAGCAAGTTCTCCAGACTTCTGTCCCGCATTCTGCAGAAGCTCCACCTGAAGGTGTGTGAGTGTGTGTGTGAACAAATGACTCTGTGAACGATTCCTTGTAATGAATCGGTCAAAAAGACTCAAACTCACTACAGTGTGAACAGTTGAATAAATGTCTGAGTCATGAACAAATGACTCTGTGAACGATTCCTTGTAATGAATCGGTCAAAAAGACTCAAACTCACTACAGTGTGAACAGTTGAATAAATGTCTGAGTCATGAACAAATGACTCTGTGAACGATTCCTTGTAATGAATCGGTCAAAAAGACTCAAACTCACTACAGTGTGAACAGTTGAATAAATGTCTGAGTCATGAACAAATTACTCTCTGAACGATTTCTTGTAATGAATCGGTCAAAAAGATTAAAAATCACTACAGTGTGAACAGTTGAATAAATGTCTGAGTCATGAACAAATTACTCTCTGAACGATTTCTTGTAATGAATCGGTCAAAAAGATTAAAAATCACTACAGTGTGAACAGTTGAATAAATGTCTGAGTCATGAACAAATGACTCTCTGAACGATTCCTTGTAATGAATCGGTCAAAAAGACTCAAACTCACTACAGTGTGAACAGTTGAATAAATGCCTGAGTCATGAACAAATGACTCTGTGAACGATTTTTTTTTAAATAATCTCTTGTGCATTTGAAAGGTTCCATGGATGTTAAAGCCAGTTGTTATTAAGAGTGTATCAGGAGCATCTGAAGTGTTATTATTGGCTTCATTATATTACTGTCTATTAATAATCTGTGTCATCTCTGGTCCTGTAGTTACGCTGTAGATCAGCGTCAGATCTGAACATCAGCGTGTGTTTGAGCTCATGGTGTAGTTCAGTGTGTCTCTTTTTTTTGAACAATGGAAAGCTTATTTGTTCAGCTTTCAGATGGTGTATAAATCTCAATTTCGAAAAATTGACCCTTATGACTAGTTTTGTGCTCCAGGGTCACATATGGGCTACATGATTGTTAGTAGGTAAACCATGTTCAATAATATTAATAAAATATTTTTCTACATTTGTTGGAGATCTTTTAATTATGTCCCAGTGTTTATGGCAGTGTGTCACAGTTGTAAATATCTAAAGAAATCATTAGATTTTAAAGTAAAGCTAAGTTGAGTGTGTTTCTCGTGTGTTTTCCAGCTGGATCTCGTGGGTTGGCAGCTCAATCTGCAGATGGCTTCATCGGCTCGGAGCAGACTGAAAGCGCCGCATGCCGTCCTCAATCTGGGGCTCCGGACAGAGGACGACACCGAGGTAAACACACACGCTTCTCAGCTTTCAGATCAACACACATAGAGGAGAAGCTCGTGCATTCCAGTGTTTTCTGTGTGAACGGAGAGACGGAGCTGCAGTTCCTCCGGCGCTCAGAAGGTGGTGCTGTGGCTGCATGTGTGTGTGTGAGAGAGAGTGTGTGTGTGTGTGTGTGT
>NW_015552529.1:201137-201808 GCF_001515605.1 Sinocyclocheilus anshuiensis | reverse complement strand
GTGTGTGTGTGTGTGTGTGTGTTCTTCAAACGCAGATCAGAGGTCTAAAGCTCTGCAATCAATCCCTGCGAGCGAGTTCAAGGCTTCTGTGGATTTGAGCTCACGCTGAGTGAACGCTTCAGGAACTAAAGGCTCAATTTAACAACAAAAAGAACAAAAACCATGCATTATCAGTCCTGAACTAGAGCTGAGCTCATTTACTTAGTCATAATAATATCAAATCAAATTTGAATTATAATACACAATAAAAAACAACAGTAGTCGCTGCTGTCACTAAAACGGACACCAAAAGCATGTGTACACTATATAGGCCACAATGCAATGAAAGGAGGAGACAACAAAACACTAATATTGTCCTATCCTAACAAACCATACATCAATGGAAAGCTCATTATTCAGCTTTTCAAAAAGTGGTTTTGTGGTCCAGGGTCACAAATGATTCAACCATAGACTCTAGAAAATAATTACGCAAAATTATGTTAATAGATTATTTTCCATTTTGCACTAAAGATATGACGTAACGTGACATGTGGCCAAGTATGGTGACCCATACTCGGAATTAGTGCTCTGCATTTAACACATCCAAAGTGGGTTTGCACACACACAGCAGTGAACACACACACACCGTGAACACACACCCGGAGCAGTGGGCAGCCATTTATGCTGCGGCG
>NW_015552529.1:199283-201117 GCF_001515605.1 Sinocyclocheilus anshuiensis | reverse complement strand
GGTTACGAGTCCGACTCTCTAACCATTAGGCCACGACTTCCCCCAATATGTCTCTGGTAAAATAATATGATGCATTATAAAGGTCCTCATAACTGTATAAGCTGTATTACACGTCATAACCTGAATATAAGATGCACATGATGCATTAAAACAGATTTATAGGTGTTCTTTTCCTCTTTTGCAAGTCGCTTTGGATAAAAGCATCTGCTAAATGCATGCTCGAAACAGATAAGATAAGAACAAACACATTACAGTGACATTCAAAGCATTGCATCAAATGAAGGCTGATTTGAATCAATACAGACTGAAGAACGTGTTTCTCAGTGTGGCACTGAGCTGAGATAATCATGTGATTCTGCGGTGTTTGTCTCTGTATATCGGTCTCTGTCTGGGTTTGTTTACCGTGATGAACGCTTGTATTAATGCAGTGCAGTGAAAAGCATGAAGAACCGTCGTGTTTCCCGTCTGTCCCTCATCACGTCACAGCTCCTCTGAAGAGACGGAGGTTCACTCCTGTGAGTCTGTGCTTTATTCTGTGTTCTCAAAGCTCCATCGAAGTAGCAGGCGTTTCTCCTTTGTTTTTCTGGCTTGGGTCACAGAGGAGCAGAAACTCTTTGTTGAATCCTCGCTCGTTCTGCAGCGACCTCGTTCTCCGTCAGTGTAATTAAACATCTCGCTGAACGCTCGCATCCGCACAGAAACTCTCCAACCCCGATCTCAAGTTCTTCACGCTCCTGTCTAACACTGTGTGTTCTACATCGCAGTATTTTCTGGGATGTTATCGTTAACGTAATTAGATAATATTTTGCTGAGTGTGGTTTCGGCCCGTTCTGGACTCATGACTCAAAGCTTTTCATATTCTGTGCCAGAAATCAGCTTTTCCATTAAGGGCCAACATTTGCCCTCTTAAACTGATCTCCAGGGCATTTTATCTTTATAAGGCCAATGTTTTCTAACCCTGTTAGATATATGCATCATCTTTTATCTCACATTCTTACATTTAATCAATAAATTCAGTTAGAATAAGACGACACTGTAGGCTGTTACCAATCAAATGATGTGTCAGTAAAATCCATTTTTGCACTGCAGAAGAAGCGTTTAGATGAAGTTACACAGTAATTACAACTGCATAAATAATGCAAAATGAGATTAATGCTCCTAAAATAATATTTTGAATATTGAAATATGAAATTTGATTTTTTTTTTTTAAATGAAAATATACTTTAAATATGAAACTAAAAGACTAAATGTGACCCTGGATCATTTATGAAACGAGACTAAAAGTCTTAATTAATGAGTGAGTCATTTACGCAAATTATTCATTAAAACGGTTGATTCACTCAGCAACAAGGCAACTGACTCTCTTCAATGAATCATTGATTTGTGCAAAAAAGTGGATTCACTTACTAAGTAATGTTTTGTTTGGAACTATTTTTGTTTTGCTAAATAGAGCAAAAATGACAATACTGACAGTATCACATCTGTGATCGCGCTGATATTCTAAACAGCATGTGATATTGATTATATCCTGTAGAAATGTAAGACAAACTCATACAGGGGCATTTTCAGGCCATTCTAACTGCATTCTACTAGGACAGTGTGAATGATCAAAATGTGTTTTGGTTTTGATTTTTGTAAAGTGAGTGACATAATGTCAATTGCTGCATCGTTAAAACAACAACTGTGTCATTATTGCAGGCGATGCTCCTGCTTACAGAGGATCGGCGGGGCCCCTGGGGGCCCATGGCATTGTGTGCCGCTTTATCCCTCTGTTTACCGCGGTAGAGAGCAGCAGAGCGTGATGTCACATCTTTGTCTGTCTTTTCAGTGCGGG
>NW_015552529.1:187683-197683 GCF_001515605.1 Sinocyclocheilus anshuiensis | reverse complement strand
AACTATAACTTTAATGAGCTTCAGTGTCTGTCAGTTAACGCAGTTATAAACCAGCACATCTTGCTAATTGGTTCATTATGAGAATGCTGTCGTGATGAAACACTGTAACGATTTAAGTTCCTGTTGGAGGAAGCAGCATTCGTGTGTCACTATTCAGCATTGCATCCTGGGAAAAGGATCTTCTCAGTTGAGCTGCTTCGCCTGCGGTGATGCTCTGAGCGGGAGATCCTTCCCAAAATCACATCAGAAATGGAGGCTTTGCACTTCTCGTCTCTGGCCCGGAACAGAGTTTTGATGAAGAGGGGTTTTGTTGTTGTTGCTCTGTTCTAACCATCAGTCATTATAATCCAGATCACAGTCTGTAACCGCAACAAAACCATTCCTTGCAGGTTTCATCTGCAGACTTTGAATCGCAGCCGTGTGAATGTGGGATAAACCGAGTTTAACTCGTACCGAAGGCCTCAAAAGATGAAGATCCCTGCTGTTTATTCCTTCCTGTGTTGCTTTTCATCATCAGCTTTCAGGCAAATGTGCTTCTCTCATCAGCGGCGCCTGCTGAGCTCCATCAATTATTAAAGCGCATCTGAATCTTTCTGGAGCTGTTTACATGTTTATGCAGCCAGAAACGTGTGTCTTATATAATTCAACCCATCAGGGACGTTCGGCAGTCTGTGGATCTATTCTGAGCTCTGTGAGGTCCATAAATTAATCTTCAATGTGATGTTCAGTGCTGATATCAGTCCTGTACTTCATCTGGAAGATGGAGAATATCTGCTCATGTTAAGCACCCTCAAACGAAATCAAAAGCACCCTTAGTTAAAGCTGAATTAACGGTATTTTATTGCAGATTTGGCAAACGATCCAGTGCGTTATGGTTTGCACTTTGGAAAGTAAAAATAAAGTAGCTAAAAACTAAAAATGAAACAATCTCAATTCACGTTTTGATAAAGCGTCTGGTCATGTTCTCAGACTTCAGCTGGAGTTTGCTGTGAATCCTGTTGTTGGTTTTCTAGCAGACTGAAATGAACTGGTGTCATGAGCGAGCCGTGTGTTTAGACGAAGCGTGTCGCGTGACGTTCTTTCTGGATGATTCACGCTCACCTTCGGCCAGAAATCTGTGCCAGAAACTCATCTGAACATCAGACAGTAAACAGCGTCGTGTGTGTTTCCTCCTGAGGACGCGCTCATTACAGTCTCACTCACGTTAGATGTAGGCCAGAGGAGAAACAGACGAGCTTTATTAGAGCCAGCGCTTCGTCAGCCGCTCATATGCTAATGACAGACGCGTGTTTTAATGAGGCCACGGCTCTGCATTATGGGAATCATCTGAAGTTTGGCTAACGAGTCCTGTTATCCTGTGAGTCAGTAAACTATTTTAACCCTCTGGTGCTGCTCACTTGGCTGTTTTTCTCTCTCAATGAAATGAATGTACTATATTTTAGTTCAGTAGTGGTTTTTATTTAATATTTTGTATTTTTAGGGGATTTTATGGTACTAAAATATATTTATGGAATAGTTGTGATCCATTTATTACCTGTTAACCAAGTTTTGAGCATTGTCCTCAAAATGAAATATCCACCTTAAACTGTCATAAATCTTATGTTTTGTCTGTTTTTAAAGAAGACATCTGGCAGATTATTGCTGAAGTGAAAAAAGTAAAAAAGTTTATGTATATTATTATGAAAAATATGCATTTTCCAAAACATGTTTTATACTCTGAAACTGCACAAAAGCTATAAATCAAAACAAATTGTGTTCCAAATTTGAGGTTGATATCACAAAAAATGAGCTTTCAGTCAGATTTAGTTTGGTCGCAGTACTGTTTCCACTAGATGAAATTTGCTTCCTATTTGTTTCCAGTGCGTTATTTTTGACAATTGTGACCATTTTTGAAGGAACATTCAACCTTTTCGAATCATGTCCATGATTTTGTGTGTGCGTGTGTTCACACAGCAAGTGCCAAAACCTTTTCAAAGTTTTGTACAATTCCGATGATTAAAAAATCTAAAAAAGTAACATTTTTCATTTAAAAATGACCAATGAGCACCAGAGGGTTAATTTAGTGTTGAAGTATGTGAAACACTGCTGTTAGATACGAGCATTGAATGACAATTCAGTTTGTCAATTATAGAAATATCACATTTGGCAAACATGCTTAAATACAAAATCAAGTAGTTTGTGCAGTTCTTCTGTAAATCACATAAATATTAACCCATGTCAGTTGTGCTTTTCTCCAGATGTTTTTCTCTTGGTTTGACGTGAACGTGATGAAACTGAGCATGTGCGGCCGGATCGTTTCCCATTAAATGAGAAGCAGACGGTCACGGGTCGAGCTGTGATGTGGCGAGACTCGAGTCATGAACGAGTCACTCTAAAAAGAGTCGTATGAAGATCTGTGTTTTAATGAGACGACCACAATGCATCTGTGCTTCGGCTGAACTTTGATGGGAGCGCTGGTATTTGAGCCTTAATTTCTCTGAGAAACGTTATTTAGCACAAAAGATTTGTGTCTCGGCCTCATGGTCTTCAGAAGGAGATTTGAGTCTGAAAATGAAGCTGATTTCAAGGGTTTTGTCTCACCATTGTGGTTTTAATTACCATTTTCATTGCCTTTTTTCAAATCAGGGATATTATAGTTAACTAAAACCATAAAAAAACATTTTTGTTTCTTGAAATAAACCTTAAGTGAAATAAAATAAAATATATATTTTTCAGCTAGTTGCCAAAGCAACATTTCTAATTTTCATTTAGTTTATTATTTTATATAATTTTTTTTCACCTTTATTTATATAGGCTTAGGGCTTTTTACAATGCAAATTGTGTCAAAGCAGCTTTACAGTATTAAACAGAGAAATAGTGTGCCGTTCTCCTCTGGCCAGACGAGACCAGCAGTTTTCAGTTGTAATTAGGAGAATATTTCAATATTTAATGTTGTTGACTTGTGTCACACATTACGAAATTATTAAAATTAAGAAAAAAAAACTTTGAAATACTGAAATAACTAAAACTGAAACAAAAATTAAAAACTACAGGCATATTTAAAGAAAAGCACAAACACAGAATTACTAAAATGTTAACATTAATTAAGATAAAAAACTGAAATTATAAAAAATAAAATCTAATTAAAAATATTGCAAATAAAATATTAAATATAGCTGCAAGCAGCGATTACCGGGGTTCAAGCACTTAAGGCATTTAAGCACATAAGGAAAAAGACATTGTGTTAACATGGCTGTAACCATTTTAGAAAAAGTTGTGTCTGTGGATGTTGACATCACTGAATTCAATGATGAACTGTCTTTAACTGAAAAATTTGTGTTTACTATTGTCATTTTGCATTATTGACACACTATTTTCCTAATTAATGCTGTTCAGTTGCTTTGACACAATCTGTATTGTTAAAAGCGCTATATAAATAAAGGTAAAGGTAAAGGTAACCAACTAAATCAATTATTTAAAATAGCATTTTTGGCAAATGCAGGTAATTTACCAAAGAAATATGATGATTTTTTAACAGTTATGACTGTTCTAGCGCCACCTATGGTGGAATTTCCATAAAATGTTGCATGTTTGTTTAGAATCATCAGTCGCATATGCTCACCTAGTTTCATGAAGTTTTGAGTTTTCGTTTAGGATTTATAGGATTTTGGGGTATAATTGGCCACGTCCCTTTAAAAGTGACCCTGTTGTAGCTTACCAAAGTGTTAAATTCAATATTTTTTTGATAATTCTAGATCTAGAGGGTCCAGAGAATTGTACTGCAGTGGTTTTGTTGCGATTGAGCGAAAAACCTAGGACTAGTTTGCAAAAGTAGCTTTTTTAAATAATCTTGAATATTTAATTAACAGTTTGATTGACAGCATTGATCCCAGAGGCACAGTTGTTTAGAATGAGGAGATCTATCATATGATATGAAGATCTAGTGTATGTGTGAATATATGAACTTTTTTTTTAGAATTAAAGTTGTTTTCAATTGAAATGGTGTGTTTTTGAAGTCTTTTTTACTGTTATAGCACCACCTATGGTCCGATCTCGATGAAACTTTGCATGCTTGTTAAGAGTCATCTGACACATGTTTTCACCAAGTTTCGTAAAGTTTTGAGTTTTCGTTTAGGTTTTATAGGCTTTTGGGTATATTTGGCCACGCCCCTTTTCAAAATGACCCTGTTATAGGTAATCAAAGGACATAATTCAACTTCAACTTTCATTTCAAGAGTCCAGAGAATTGCGCTGCAGTGGTTTGATCGAGATTGAGTGAAAAAAACCTAGGACTAGTTCGCAAAAGTAGGTTTTTAACCTAATTGAGAATATTTAATGAACGATTTGGTTGACAGCAGTGGTTCTTGAGGCAAAGTTGCACATTCTGAGGGGATCTGTCAAATTATATGCGTTTTGACTGGATGTGTGAAATATCGTGCAATATACAATCATTTATACACTTGAAAAATGCAATATCGCCCCCCAGTGGCCGATTTCTTTCAAAATTCTTACAGACCTTTAGAGCCATGGATCGAACATGCCCACCGAGTTTTGTTCCCATCGGCCTTCGTTAACCTTGTCTAATAGGTGCTCAAATTTCATTGGCCGATGGCGGCCATGTTTTTTTGAGATACGCCAATGTCCTTATAGACCATTGTGGCACATTAGACAAAGACACTGCATACCAATTTTCAGGTCAATTGGACTAACTCTTGCGTAGTTATAGCTGTTTTTATGTTTTCCCAAAAGTGGCCCAGGCCCTAACGGATGTTTTGGCTTCCCTATGCGACGGTGAGTCGAAATTTCACCTTTTTTTGATAATTATTGTTATTCACTGTCCAGAGAATATTTCTGCAGTGGTTTGGTTCCGATCGGACGAAAAACCTAGGACTAGTTTGTAAAAGTAGGTTTTCGACATAACTCAATTTTGCGGAAAAACTGGACTTCGTAGAGCGAAACCGCGAAGGGACAGTTTTGTGCGTTTTGACACAAAGATTCTAAAAATTTTGAGTCTAAGACAAACGGTCTAGGAGTTATGAGCCCCCTATAGGCCGATTGGGCCAAGTCTTTGGATCTGAGTGGCAGTCAATACTACTAACTTCTGACAAAGTTTCAGCTCTCTAGTTCTTACAGTTTGGTCTCCACGATCAGTTTTAGGGAAGAAGAATAATAATAAAAATCCCTATAATTACAATAGGGTTTCAGCACTACGTGCTTGAACCCCTAAATATAATGACTCGTTCACTAGTAGGGTTGCAAAGGGGTGGAAAATTTCCAGAAGACTTTCCGAAATTTTTGTAAAGTTTCCGGAAATTTTACCGGAACCGTTTCGCCCCTTTGCAATCCTATTCACTGTGAACACGAATGAAGACGGCAAACACAGCTGGTTTTGATTGCTTGTTTTCTGCACTGTTGCACAAATAATAAGCATTTTGAATAGCAATTATTTATCGAATCATCAGAACTAGACTCATATGAATGGAAGGTGCACTGGTTTCAGACGTCTTGGTCATATTTCCGCAGTTTTCCCAGCAGTGTCTGGAGGACCAGAGTTTTGATGTGTTTCTGGAGGAGGAGAGGCCTCCCATCCGTCTGTCAAGGTGAAGCCTCTGAGCGAGCGTGGGACAATCGCGGCGTTCTCTACTGTACAGCGGCGCAGTGGGACGAGCGTGTGAAAATCCGCTTTGGCCCCGTTCCATTCATCCCGCTTTAGGGACACAAGAACCTCAATGAACAATGAGGCTTTTTCCCCTTGACGGCTCACAAACAAAACAGCTGCGTGAATCCAGGCCGCTCTGACAGTCACGTCAACCTGACGCTCTGTGCTCTTATTGAACCAAAACAGAGGATGTGGCTTATTCTAATACAGGAAGCGCAGTCTGTCCGGCTCGCCGCATCTTTACTAAACAAATGAGAGAGAGACGAGAGCCTTTCACTCAACACCCGCTACAACTCCTGCAGAAAAACATCAGACTCCAGAACAGATTCAAATGCAAAAAATCATTCTCTTACTTAGTGTTTTTGTCTTGTTTTCTAGTATAAATACCTAGAAATTCTTGAATCAAGATGAATTTACTGTACAAGTCTTGTTTTCTGTAAAAAAAAACAAAAACAAATTTTGTGAGTTTTTGCATAAAACAAGCACAAATATCTGCCAATGGGGCAAGAAAAATCATCATGTTTAGCCTTTGAATTAAGATAATTTTTCTTGCCCCATTGGCAGATATTTTTGCTTGTTTTAAGCAAAAACTCACAAAATTCTTTTTTTTTTTAGAAAACAAGACTTAATATTTTAAATCATTTTCCTTGTCAAGTAAATTCATCTTGATTCAAGAATGTTTAGATATTTATACTAGAACACAAGACACAAACACTAAGTAAGAAAATCATTTTTTGCAGTGTTGAACAGAAGCCTTCAGGAGCAAATTTCTTATCGATGTAGTTTAGCAGGCGAAAATGAGTCATTCTAATAAGAATCTGTGCGATCTGGACTTTTCAGGGTGAAACAGTTCAGGATATAGATTTTTGGTTGTGTGAGAAAAGATGATGCCAAAACTCAAACAACATACAAAACTACCAAACTTTGCTATAAGTTTAATCGCAACATATAATCATTGCCATTAATAGTTTTTACCGTCTGTTTGATTACATGACATTAACTAACTGCTTGATTTTTTCCGTACATTTCTGCCATATTGACATCAACTTGAGACAGTCACCACTGATAAGCTATTAATAAATATAATGTAGAAACTTTAAAATAGAAACTTTAATTTTCTGTAAAGCTGCTTTGCAATGATTTGTATCGTGAAAAGCGCTATTCAAATGAACTTGAATACAATGGTTCCAGTTTCTCACTTGAATGGAGTTTGGATCAGTTTGAATGGAGTGAAGGAGTTTGAATCATTTGATTCAGTGATTCAGTGAGTCTATTCTGCACTCGACTCTCTCCTCGTTCAGTCGTGTTTGATAGAGTCGCTTGAGTTTCTTCAGCTTTATTGTGTCTGTCTGGAGTCTTTCAGTGTCCGTGTTCTTCATTTTTTCAAAGTGAATTTGGCCATTTGAGCGACACTACTGTAGGCTAATATTTCCAGCTGGAGATGCTGTTTCTCTCACAGACCTGTTGCACAAATAATAAGCATTTTGAATAGCAATTATTTATCGAATCATCAGAACTAGACTCATATGAATGGAAGGTGCACTGGTTTCAGACGTCTTGGTCATATTTCCGCAGTTTTCCCAGCAGTGTCTGGAGGACCAGAGTTTTGATGTGTTTCTGGAGGAGGAGAGGCCTCCCATCCGTCTGTCAAGGTGAAGCCTCTGAGCGAGCGTGGGACAATCGCGGCGTTCTCTACTGTACAGCGGCGCAGTGGGACGAGCGTGTGAAAATCCGCTTTGGCCCCGTTCCATTCATCCCGCTTTAGGGACACAAGAACCTCAATGAACAATGAGGCTTTTTCCCCTTGACGGCTCACAAACAAAACAGCTGCGTGAATCCAGGCCGCTCTGACAGTCACGTCAACCTGACGCTCTGTGCTCTTATTGAACCAAAACAGAGGATGTGGCTTATTCTAATACAGGAAGCGCAGTCTGTCCGGCTCGCCGCATCTTTACTAAACAAATGAGAGAGAGACGAGAGCCTTTCACTCAACACCCGCTACAACTCCTGCAGAAAAACATCAGACTCCAGAACAGATTCAAATGCAAAAAATCATTCTCTTACTTAGTGTTTTTGTCTTGTTTTCTAGTATAAATACCTAGAAATTCTTGAATCAAGATGAATTTACTGTACAAGTCTTGTTTTCTGTAAAAAAAAAAAAAAAAAATTTTGTGAGTTTTTGCATAAAACAAGCACAAATATCTGCCAATGGGGCAAGAAAAATCATCATGTTTAGCCTTTGAATTAAGATAATTTTTCTTGCCCCATTGGCAGATATTTTTGCTTGTTTTAAGCAAAAACTCACAAAATTCTTTTTTTTTTTAGAAAACAAGACTTAATATTTTAAATCATTTTCCTTGTCAAGTAAATTCATCTTGATTCAAGAATGTTTAGATATTTATACTAGAACACAAGACACAAACACTAAGTAAGAAAATCATTTTTTGCAGTGTTGAACAGAAGCCTTCAGGAGCAAATTTCTTATCGATGTAGTTTAGCAGGCGAAAATGAGTCATTCTAATAAGAATCTGTGCGATCTGGACTTTTCAGGGTGAAACAGTTCAGGATATAGATTTTTGGTTGTGTGAGAAAAGATGATGCCAAAACTCAAACAACATACAAAACTACCAAACTTTGCTATAAGTTTAATCGCAACATATAATCATTGCCATTAATAGTTTTTACCGTCTGTTTGATTACATGACATTAACTAACTGCTTGATTTTTTCCGTACATTTCTGCCATATTGACATCAGCTTGAGACAGTCACCACTGATAAGCTATTAATAAATATAATGTAGAAACTTTAAAATAGAAACTTTAATTTTCTGTAAAGCTGCTTTGCAATGATTTGTATCGTGAAAAGCGCTATTCAAATGAACTTGAATACAATGGTTCCAGTTTCTCACTTGAATGGAGTTTGGATCAGTTTGAATGGAGTGAAGGAGTTTGAATCATTTGATTCAGTGATTCAGTGAGTCTATTCTGCACTCGACTCTCTCCTCGTTCAGTCGTGTTTGATAGAGTCGCTTGAGTTTCTTCAGCTTTATTGTGTCTGTCTGGAGTCTTTCAGTGTCCGTGTTCTTCATTTTTTCAAAGTGAATTTGGCCATTTGAGCGACACTACTGTAGGCTAATATTTCCAGCTGGAGATGCTGTTTCTCTCACAGACGTATTCTTATGTGTTTTTGTATATTTATGTGTTGTTTGTGTCTAAATGCTGCAACCAAATTGCGTTCGGGAAATGAAATTGAGTCATTCTATTGTAAAAGACTCCCGGCCTTGATTTTGATTTTTTTTATGTTTAGTGAAAGAAATGCATGAATGAAGAAAACAATCCAAAATATTAAATGTCATGATGAATATTTACGGAGTAGTGCCACTGAAAATGTGCACACTTTACTCCTGGAGCTGCATTGAGATCCCAGTATCTCTGGAATTGAATCATAAAGGTCCTGAAAAATGGAAATATCAAAAGATAAGTTTGTTGAGAATCAAAATCTAAAAAGAATATGAAGATATCTTTAATACTTCTTGAGTTACAGCCATGCAAACTATGGAAAACAAACACGAAAAGTGCTTATTTCCCATATTTGAACAGTCACCATTGGCAAATAATGCAACACAGATTACTAAAATCAACAGATTTCACTAATAGAGCTACCAATCTCTGTGTGAAAAGAACATAATGATGCTGCCATCTTTCTGAAGTCATTTTATCCTCCTGTAATTTGGCTCTGAATCTCAGGTGATTGTCATTTTGACCCCCCTCTACAAAACAGTGCATTGCTCAGTAAATATTCATCCATGACATTTAATATTTTGGCTTTCTTAACCATTTATGTTTGTCTTTCTTCTAACAAAATCAGAAGTTTGAGCTGGGGAAGTTTCTGAAATGTGGTTGTTTTGACAGGGAATGACACAACAATCAGATGAGCCGTTTGCTCGCATATTTCATCTTAATCTGCCATATGCTGAGCATTTCTTCATAAAGAGCTTTAGAGCTAAAAATACTCAGCAAGGCTTTATAGATGCGCTGCTGCTTCTCAGCTGTTGTACGTTTGTGTTGAACGCCTGATCTGGTCTGGAGAGATCTGTTGTGCTGCAGCTTTAGCTCTGTTTGTGAGTTTTTACCGTATTTTACCGTGTTGTTTGGAGTTTTACTGAGGTCAGTGATGGAGATGCAGTCGGTGTTTGTGTGAAGTGCTTTTCTGTGTCCATCTCTGAATCAGCAGCAGCCATCAATGTTTCATTCAAAACACTTTCGTTTGCTGTGTGAGTGTGTGTGTGTGTGTGTGTGTGTCACCATTGTGTGTGTGTGTGTGTGTCACTATGTGTGTGTGTGTGTGCGTGTGAGTGTGTG
>NW_015552529.1:182319-187548 GCF_001515605.1 Sinocyclocheilus anshuiensis | reverse complement strand
TTGAAAATCTGAAATAGCACAAAGTTTCCTGTGAGGGGTAGGTTTAGGGGTAGGGTTGGTGTAGGGCAATAGAATATACGGTCTGTACAGTATAAAAACCATTACGCCTATGGGATGTCCCCACTTTTCACAAAAACAAACCTATGTGTGAGAGTGTGTGTGTGTGTGTGTGTCATCACAGCCAGTGATCGTCCCCAGAGCTGTGATTTCCACCGTCAGCTCTGAAAGCACGCAGGAGCCATTAGTGTTAGCCTAGATACGTCAAAACACTTACTGAACCTGAGGCTGGAATTAACCCTTGATTCCTGACACACATTCACTGCCATTCCATGTGTATGAACACACACACACACACACACACACACACACTCACACACAATGGTGACACACACACACACACACACACTTGATCATATTTGAACTGTATTTCCCAGCAATCATCAGACTATGATGATTACGTGTGACGGCCGTATTCCACGTTTGTCCTACATATTAGCCATATCTCCAGCGGCTCTGCTAAAGATAACGTTTCCCCTTTTACTCTTAATTATGGATGATAATGTTGTGTCTAATTAATGTCCTCTCCGTTAATGCATTCTGACGCGTTCCGGCCTGCAGAGACTCCGGCCTCCTTCAGACATTTCTACAGCGCTTTATACAGTACAGATCGATTCAAAGCAGCTTCACAGAGATAAACAGGAAAATAACAGTGTAAAATTCATCAATTATGACACAAATTGAATTTAAACTGTAAAGCAGCTCTACAGAAGATAATAGTCATTATTCAGATTCAATTGTTTGATTCTTAATTCGAAATTTGATTCTTAACCATCAATCAGAAAACAATCATGTCATAATTCAGCTCAATTTGGATTACATTCACTTTATTAACAGTCAATGTTGCAAAATTCATCAATTATAAAACAAATTCAATTCTTTGATTCTTAATTTCGAAATTCGATGAAGCAACTCGACAGAAGAGAAAGTGTCAATTTAGCTCAATTCAGATTCAGTTAAATAAGTATCAATGTTGTAATGTGAATAAATTATCAAACAAATTAAATTCTTAAATTCTTAATTTAAGATTCAATTTCAGCTATAAACAGCTCTACAGAAGACAACTGAATCATTATTCAGATCAATTCAGTTCACTAACCGTTGATGTTTCGACGTTTTAACTATAAAACAGATTCAATTGTTTGATTCTTCATTCAAAATTCAATTCTTAACTATAAATCAAATCAAATCAGAAAACAGTCATGTCATAATTCAGCTCAATTTGGATTAAATTCTGTTCATTAACAGTCAATGTTGCAAAATTAATCAATTATAAAATTAATTAAATTCTTCAATTCTTAATTCAGAATTCGATTCGTAACTATAAAGCAACTCTACAGAAAACAATCATGTCATAATTCAGCTGTAAAGCAGCTCCACAGAAGACAAGTGTGATTCAGATCAATTCAGTTCAATAACTTTATCAAGTTATTCAATTATAAAACATTAAATTCTTCAACTCTTAATTTGAAATTCAGTTTCAGCTGTAAGCAGCTCTACAAAACACAATAGAGTCATTATTCAGATTAGTTCAATTCAATTATAGAGTGAGCGTTGCGAAGTTCAACTATAAAACTATTTAAATTCTTGATTTGAAATTCAAAATTCGATTCTTAACTATTAAGCACAAGACAATGGCCTGGTTTCACAGACAGGGCTTAGACTAAGCCAGGATTAGGCCGTAGTTCAATTAGGACATTTAAGTCATTTTCATCAACATGCCTTAGAATAAAACATTACTGGTGTGCATCTCGAGACAAAACAAAGGCACTGATATATTTTAAGATCAATCAGTGCAAGTTACTTTCAGTTAAAACCGCTCAGACTTACACTTTAAGGCTTAAGCCTTGTCTGTGAAACCAGGGGGAAAGTGTCATAATTTAGCTCAATTCAGATTCAAATGTTCTAATGTGAATCAATTATCAAACAAATTCAATTCTTAGATTCTTAATATGCAATTCAATTTCAGCCATAAGCAGCTCTACAGAAGACAACCGAGTCATTATTCACATCACTTCAGTTCTAGTTTTGTTCTCATAGTGTCATATCGATAATATTTCTTGTACAGAGACTCAGATGTTTATTTCTGCATCGTGTCAGTTTCTTCTTTATTTTTACGTGCGGATTCGTCTGAGAGCGTGTTTTATTTCAGAGTGTGTTGTTGATATTTTATGGATATGATCATGACACTTTCACAAACGAGTCACATGTGCACTCAGTGATTCTACAGGACAGATGCGTGCTAATAATTGACGAGGTGCTTTTATCTCCATTTCAGCGTCTGCAGGACGTGTCTGTGGAGTTTAACCATCAGGATCTGCTGGACTTCTACAATCAGGTCAGACTGAGTGCCGCTGATTCCTGATCTTCAGTGCGTTCAGACGCTCACGGCTCTGTGTGTGTCTTACAGATGGAGATGATTCAGACTCAGCTGGACTCGCTCAGCTGACACAGCTCCGGTGACGTCTGTGCTTGTTTCTGGATTTGTGTGTTTCAGACTGAAGCTCTGGAGTGTTTGAGTGTGAAGTGTTAATGAACTGAAGCTCTGTCATACGTCTGATGATGTTTCATTAAAGATGCTTTTGCTCTGAAGCTCCAGCGTCTGGATTTATGACTTTGTTGCCTTCTCAGTGTTTCTGCAGGTTTTATGAAGATAAACGTAAGACTTTTTAAGACCAGGTCAAGAAAATGTAAGGAATAAATTGAATATAAAACAATACATCAATATGGTTTCTGAATGTATTTTCAAACACTTGTGGTTTAAAGAAAATACAACAACTTACTTTATAATTAATTTCATGAAAAAAAAAATAGTTCAACTCAAGTTTTGCTCTGCTCCCAAATACTAAAATATGCCAATAACTTGTCGTTTTCCAATACAAATACCTAAACAATCAATCATTTACTTAAAAAACTAGTGCTGTCAAACGATTAATCGCATAAAAAAATAAAAGTTTTTATTTACATAATATATGTGTGTGTACTGCGTATATTTATTATGCATATATAAATACAAACACATGCATGTATATATTTAAGAAAAATATATACATATGTTTATATATTAAATATATTTATATATAATATCAATATATAAAGGTGTATACATGTAAATATTTTCAAAATATATACTGTGTTTGTGTATTTATATATACATAATAAATGAACACAGTACACATACATATATTATGTAAATAAAAACTTTTATTTTTGATGTGATTAATCGCGATTAATCGTTTGACAGCTCTAAAAATAACAAAATTATAAGCCTTGTTTTATAAGAAAACTGATCAAAATAAAGTGAGTTTGTGATTAAAACAAGAACAAATATCTGCCAATGGACTAAAAAAAACACACAAAAAATGACCCTTTAAGACTTGCACTCTATTTGTTTACCAACTTCTTGTTTTCTATAAAAAAAGACCTCTACCTAGCTTTCTCTATTCTTTTTCTATTTGTTTTCTTTTGATCTATTATATAATAAAAAATAAAAATAAAACTTGCTACGTGTACTGCTAAATGTAAATGTAATAAAAATTAACTTAATTCAAAATACTTCATTGGCAGATATTTGTTTCTTGTTTAAAGCATAAACTCACTTCCTTTTGATCGATTTCTCAGAAAACAAGACTTCATATCTTCATTTCGCATTTGCAGTTTGTTTGTTTGTTTGTTTCTTCTTAATGCCATTCCAGCATCTATGGCTATATTCATAGCGAGAACCAGTCGATCCATACACAAGTCTTTGCATCTGCAGTAAATGTGTCTTGATTTAAGGATGTTTAGATATTTGTACTGGAAAACAACACAAAAACACAGAGCAAGATATTCATTTTTTGCAGTTCATGCAACTTTTTTTTTTTTGCGGTGCATGCCACAACTTTATGAATTTAAGACTTTGTGCTCTGATTTAAGACCTTTTAAAGGAGACATATTATGCCCCTTTTTACAATATGTAATATAAGTCTCTGGTGTCCCCAGAATGTGTCTGTGAAGTTTCCGCTCAAAATACTCCACAGATAATTTATTATATCAATTTGAAAATGCCTATTTCGAGTGGAAGCAGAAACATGCTGTTTTTCGTGCCTGTCTCTGTTTACATTAAAAACACACATGAGTTACAAAAACAGTCGGTTATGTCTGTGAAGGTAAACAGCTGGGAAATAAATCTTTTTATTTATTTATTTAGTTTATTTTAGATCTGTGTGGCAGCAACATTATACAGTAAATAAATCAATAAATGCACTGCTCTGTTGTCTCCTCTGAGGCTGGGACTCTAAACAGTGTTCTGTGCTCTTCTGTGCAGCCAAACACAGAACAGTTAACATGTTTTGCTCAAACTTTCTCCATGGCATTAGAACTGGTACACCGTTGTCGCTGTGTGACGGAGCCGTGGGTGTAAACTTACAGATTAAGGGGCGGTGATATCCCTTTGCCACGTCACCAAGGGGGCGAAATCTGACGCGCTCGTTTTCTCAGATGCTTGCAAAAAAAGGCTTACCAAAACAAAGTTACTGGGTTAATCTTTATCACGTTTCCTTGGTTGGTAGATGCACCGGGGACCTGATTATAGCACTTAAAACCTGGAAAAGTCAGAGTTTCATGATATGTCACCTTTAAAGCCTTTATTTGTGGACAGGTGAACGCAGACTCCACAGAAGCCCTGTTTTCAGGAGAATCTGTTTGCTGTAAGTGTTAACCGAGTTCAGATCTGCTGCTCGTCGGTCAGTAGGTGCTTCTGTGTCTTGTCTTGAGGTGCACTCGTTCTGTCCGCCGCAGGGAAACGTGTGACGCACAGATCTCTGAACAGATGGCGAGACTCCAGCAGAGACCAGCAGAACACAGAGTTCTGGAGGAGCGAGCCGATCACAGGCCGTCTGGACCCAACACAGAGCTTCATCTCGTGATCCAGCAGATGTGAGAGGAAGCACAGAAACACATTCTTTCATTAAACTCCACTAGCAATCGGGTTCCTGGTGCCATCGTACAAAGAAAATAATTTTTGTCTTCCATATTTTTTCATCAAAGTATGATAAAGCAAAAAACCCCAAGAAGCCGTGGTTTACAGTGAATTTATAACAGCTAAGGGGCGTTGATAGGCACGACGTGAAGCAGAGTAAATAAATAAAAACAGTATTCTTCCACCAAACAATGTAGATCCTCAGAAACAGT
>NW_015552529.1:180038-182289 GCF_001515605.1 Sinocyclocheilus anshuiensis | reverse complement strand
TCACTGTAAACCACGGCTTCATGGGGCTTATTGCTTTTATAAAACGGTTATTCCATATACGTAGTAAGGTTTCACAAAATAAAACAGAGCAAATAAAGTGTAATGATATTAATAAAAACAGTATTCTTCCACCAAACAATGTAGTTCCTCAGAATCTGTTGTGGTTGCAACAAAGTGGTTGCCGAGCAACACACAAACGTAAACAAAGGTGTATGTTACTTTGTAGAGTAATGTACAACAGATTCGAACTCAGCCAATCAGAATCAAGCACCGGAACTATCTGTTTTATAATACAAATTAAAAATGACTGGATTTCCTCTACACGCTTAAAAATAAACGTTTAAACAGTGTTTTCAGTGCCATTGAAGAGACATTTTTTAGATCCGCCCACAGTGCAGTTACTGTGCTTTTTCTAACTGTAGTACATTTTCCATGCTCCAGGGGGTTCTCTCAAGGAGAGTGTCCGAGATTTTGCTTTTCATTACCGGGCATTGTGTATGAGATGGAGGAAAAAGATGACTGAGAAGGAGATAGTTCAAGCTATCCTAAGGAACTGCAATCCCCGACTGGCTAGCCTGTTGAGAGGGACTATCAAGGATGTGGAGGAGCTGGTTCGGATAGGAACTCAAATAGAGAGAGACTTTGATGAGTCTAAGAGGTACTGGTGTCAGGCTAATGGTGAGGAGCAGAGGAAGAAAACAACTATTCCTGAGCGTCAACGGAAGCCACCATATGCAAGTAATCAAGTGGTGCAAGCCTGTCAGCATTCAGTACAACGACAAGATTTCAAGAACATCGCCATTCCAATAGTCCTGCAAGGCAGGTATGTTGTCACCATAATTGATACAGGAAGTACCTTCTCATTGATCCAAGAGTCCTTGTAGAAACAGTTGTGCCGGCAAGAACCGTATCAAGTAAGCGGAGAGCAATCTTTTCTGTTGGCAAATGGACAAAGACAAACTGCAGTTGGGAAGGTGAATTGGAAATGCGAAGTGCAAGAACAGGCAGTGCCTTTGACATTTTACATCATGCGGGATATTGACCTGACCGTTCCAGTCATCCTAGGAATTGATTTTCTACTTAAGAGTAGAATGATATTAGACTTTAGCAGAGCTCATTACAGCTTACCCACTAAAGATGGAACTGAGGGAGTAAACTCTTTTCCCTTCCTTCACCACAATATGTATCCTTCACTGCACTTTTACCTTGCAATAACTTCTCCGGGTTGCAATAATGAATCCAGACAACAAATACAACAACTCATCCAAGCAGCAGACACTGAACTACATGTTAGAAAACCACTGGAGGAATTGTTGTTAAGCTGGCCTTCAGTGTGTACCCAGGAGATTGGATGGACTAACGTTATAAAGCACCGTATCATAACTACAGATGAGGTGCCAGTGCGGCGGTGTGCATACAAGATTTCCAGGGAAAAGCAGCAGTTTATTGAGTCAGAAGTGCAAGAGCTTCTAAAAAAGGGAGTTATTCAAACATCCACCTCTCCGTGGGCTTCTCCTGTAGTAGTAGTCCCGAAAAAGGACGGCGGATCCAGATTCTGCATCGATTACAGAGGTCTAAACTCTAAAACTCATCTAGATGCCTATCCAATGCCGCAAATTCAAGAGATCTTGGAGTCATTGCATGGAGCTACAATCTTCAGCACTCTGGACCTTAAAAGTGGTTACTGGCAGCTAGAGATGGAACCAGACAGTATCCATAAGACAGCGTTTGTAACATCAACTGGATTATATGAATTCCTGTGTCTTCCTTTTGGCCTGAAAAATGCCGCAGCATCCTTTCAGAGGCTAATGGAACATGTGCTACGAGAAGTTAAAGGAAAATGTTGCATGGTGTACATTGACGATATCGTTGTGTATTCCAAATCCATCACCGAACATCTACAACATCTTCATCAAGTTCTCGCATGTCTCCATAAAGCTGGTCTCACTCTTAACTTAAATAAATGCAACCTCATTCAGAAATCATTAAAGTTCCTCGGTCACATAGTCTCAGAAAAAGGAGTGACCACAGACCCGACCAAGGTTGCTGCAGTAAAGTCTTTTCCAGTACCTCAAACTGTTAAAGATGTGCAAAGATTTTTGGGCCTAGCAGGCTGGTATCACCGATTCATTCCCCAGTTTTCTGAAAAAGCTGCTTCCTTGCACGCCCTAAAACAAAAGAACGTCACTTGGTCTTGGACTGACCAGTGCCTAAAGGCATTTGACACCCTCAAGCAAGACCTAGTACAAGC
>NW_015552529.1:156596-179392 GCF_001515605.1 Sinocyclocheilus anshuiensis | reverse complement strand
ATTTCTTATATAAACACTTTTTGAGGATATTTTTGTGGTCAGCTTCTTGGTTTGTGTGTTACTGGGTCTGGTTAACCCAAAAATAGTCAGTGGAGTCCTCCCTTATAAATGTAATTGTAATTTGCCCTTCTGGGAGTGCTCAGCGGGACGGTTACAGATTGGTGCCTGAACAGGGACCGATTGACTATGTTATCAGACCTCCAGAACACCAAACCATTTTATAGTCTAATTCCAACATTTAAGTCACTTAGCTTTGTAACCATTCATTCTGCCATGGATAGGGATGTGGTGGCACCCATTACAGACTTTACCACTGAGTCTTTTTCCTCCCGAAGACAGCCAATGAAAGACCTGATCACCACCTTTAGCGATCTGTACATTAACTCTGATGAAGAAAGCGAGAGAGGCGAGGATAATGCTCCGGATGAAGACCTTCATTTTCCTTATCCGTTGGACAATTCGTTTACAAGGCTTCCATTTTACAGTGCGATACAGAAAAGGTCAATGTAACGTTGTCCCAGATGCATTGTCCCGAAACCAAGTTCCCAATAACCCATCTGACTCACTTTTCATCACGATGGCTGCTAAAACTACTGCTCAATCATATAATCTGCCAGTAGACCTCACCCAAATAGCAGCGTCACAAAACAGTGACGATGAAATTCAAGATCTGATGGCCAAGGCAGGAAAGCAGCCATCATTAGATGTTACTAGGGTCCAATATGTAATAGAGAATGGATTGCTGTTTCGAAGTGTTCCTGATGGGGAAAAAAGGGCAGAAACTCCAGCTGGCCATTCCAGAAATCCATCGGCAAGCTTTCTTGCAATACGCCCACGATAATCCTCTTAGCGGGCACCTGGGTAAGTTAAAAACGCTTCTTAGACTGTTGGAGACCGTATATTGGCCCAGCATTCGAGCCGATACATGGAAGCATTGTAAGAACTGCCACACCTGCCAAAGATTCAAGCCTTCTCCGGGAAAGCCATCTGGGCTATTACAAAGCACTCCAATTGTAGAACCAGGATACATGCTTGGGGTTGATCTCATGGGTCCCTTCCCCAAGAGTGGCAAACAAAATGAGTATTTGTTTGTGGTGGTGGATTATTGCTCAAAGTGGGTAGAGTTGTTCCCTTTGAGGGCAGCCAAGTCACCTCACATTGCCAAAATACTAATAGAAGAAATCTTCACTAGATGGGGAACTCCTGCATATCTTGTGTCAGACAGAGGAGCACAATTTACCTCTCAGCTTATTAGTCTAATATGCAAACAGTGGGGAATTGTTCAAAAGTTAACCACTGCCTACCATCCTCAGACTAACCTCACGGAGCGAGTAAACAGAAATTTGAAGACCATGATTGCTTCCTATGTGGAAGAGCATCGCCAATGGGACAAGTGGTTGGCTGAATTTAGGTTCGCCATAAATTCAGTTTGGCATGAAAGCACTGGGTTCACTCCAGCGGAGGTCGCTTTAGGACGGAAACTGAAAGGACCATTGGAAAGGGCTTTGCAACTACCGCCTGACCTTAGCAGCTCTGTCCACTCCTCCTTGGAACATCAGAAAGACCTCATCAATTTAGTAAAGGAGAATGTTGCACGAGCCCAAGCCAAACAAAAAAAATATTACGACCAGCGACACCAGCAGACATTGTTCCAGGTCGGAGATGTAGTTTGGGTGCGAACACATCCTTTATCCAAGGCAGATGAGGGTTTTATGGCAAAACTTTCCCCAAAATGGAAAGGCCCCGCTAAAGTTGTTAAAAAATTGGGCCCTGTAAACTACCGAGTCTCACTAGTGTCTGATTCCACCACCACGGATACATATCACGTTCAGAACCTTAAAATTTGCCATGGTGGGCAAATTTCCCATTGAGCGAGAGGGTATGTAACCGCCCACAGTGCAGTTACTGTGGTTTTTCTAACTGTAGTACATTTTCCATGCTCCAGGGGGTTCTCTAGAGTACTGAACCTCTGGGATAAAAGTCAGGGAAAGCAGAGTAAACGTATGTTTGGTTGGAGAGAAGCATGGCTTCCTCTTGTGCTAACCTCATGTGTAGAGTCCGGGTTGGGAAACCATTGTTTTAAGCTCAACCAAGTAAGTGGTTTGTTGTTCATTTTGTGTGGTTAACATTGCATTTATCTTGTAATTGGTGGTTTATTGTTTGTCCTATTTGGGTTATTTAAATGTGACTGTGTTTGGTGCTAATGTTAGTTTGTATGTTTTCATATAGAAGGACTTTTTTTCTTACCTTCCTCTACAACACTGATCATCCTAAATACCTATTTATGAGACATTCTACAATGCTTATACTACTCCGCTTATCATTTGGGATTTTGGGGTGACCCATGCCAATAGCAACGGTGGTTTGACTGGTTCCACTGATTGATGATGATGGAGTGTTATAAGGATAAAGTCATTGCAACGCACCCTAATGTAGCGCCTGGGGATCTTCAAACAAAGCTAATTGGAGCTCATTCTAGGAAGGAAACTTCTGGGATGTTTGCTCCTCACTAATTTAACAACTCATCGTCATCATCTTCACTAAGGGACAGAGACTTTCTAGGATAAAGCACTACTTAATGGACAATGAACAGATAAGCTCTTTTCTTTAGTAATTCTTTACTGATTCTGAAAGCAAAGGAGAACATTCATGCAACAGACTTTTTGCTTACTTGTTGTTTGTGTCTTTATGAGTTTTTTTTGTGGCATTTCTTATATAAACACTTTTTGAGGATATTTTTGTGGTCAGCTTCTTGGTTTGTGTGTTACTGGGTCTGGTTAAACCAAAAATAGTCAGTGGAGTCCTCCCTTATAAATGTAATTGTAATTTGCCCTTCTGGGAGTGCTCAGCGGGATGGTTACAGTGTACACTGCAAAAAATGATTCTCTTAGTGTTTGTGTCTTGTGTTCTAGTATAAATATCTAAACATTCTTGACTCAAGATGCATTTATTGTACAAGTAAAATGACTTAAGATATTAAGTCTTGTTTTCTGTAAAAAATATTACAATTTTGTTAGTTTTTACAAGCAAAAAGCAAAACTGTCTGCTAATGTGCTAAGAAAAATAATCTTAATTCAAAGGCTAAACAAGATCTTGCCTCATAAAAATAATCTTAATTCAAAGGCTAAACAAGATTATTTTTCTTGCCTCATTGGCAGATATTTTTGCTTGTTTTAAGCAAAAACAAAAAAAAAATTGTATACTTTTTTACAGAAAACAAGGCATAATATCTTAAGTCATTTTACTTGCACAGTAAATTCATCTTGATTCAAGAATGTTTAGATATTTATACTAGAACACAAGACACAAACACTAAGCAAGAGAATGATTTTTTTTGCAGTGTAAATTATATTTTAATAATCTAAAGAAGTTCATTGTGGAGCCATTAATGCAAATGAAGAATCTGAATGTTCAAGATTGTAGGCTGTATGGATGTTGATCAATAAATCGACATTTGAAGTCTTTCTAAAATCTGGCATGTAGTTAAAGTTGCAATCCAGTCCAATTTATTTGTATAGCGCTTTTCACAGTACACATTGAGAAAAAGTCGGTCTGACACACATCGAAACACATTTCAGATTTAGATATTTATAAAGGGCACAAAATCACCTTCTCATTCCTCGTTCCTTGCTGATGAAATGATCTTCTGTTCTATCCGTGCATCTGAATTCCTGACAGCATTCAAGAAACTTCTTCACTTGCTGTAAAATACATTTTCAATCTTACAGTGCATGGCCTACATTTAGACGAAATACAAATATGGAAGGAAAAGCCTACTAGAGGTCAAATTTAGGTTAATAATAATTTCAAATTGTTTAATTTTTAGATATATTGTAATATTGAACTATTCTTTGAAACATTGCAGAGTATATTCCTTGCTGTTCTACAAATGAGACATATGCGAATATATTTTCTTGGACTGAAATATATGGAGAGCAAAATATATATTTTTAATTGCTTTTTATAAAAATATATTTATACATATTTTGATAATTGTTTAACTTTTCTCAATAATCGCTCTTTTCCAGTGAATGAAATCACACATTCTCTGAAAACAAGCCTTGATATCTCAAGCAGCGCTGCTCCTGAAGCATTTATCTCAGCTTTTTTGATATTTTAACTGGAAAACAAGATAAAAAGGACTAATTAAAAACTTATCTGCATTGTAAAAAAAAATTCCGTAAAATTTACGGTAAAAAAAACTGGCAGCTGTGGTTGTCGGAATTTTACGGTAAAAAATACGGTTGCAAAGTTTTAGGTTTTACGGTTTTAACTTAAATTTACAGTTAAATACCGTAATTTCATTAACTGATATAATGTTAATATACCAACCTATTGAAGTACTGAAATCTATTTTGTACCTTTGCAATACACTGATAACCACCAAATGCAGGTGGTGATGAGAAAGTCACACGATGAACCAAAGCCCATCACAAGCAGCTTTTAGATAATAACATATATAGAAGGTGCAGAGAGTCATTCACACAAACACTAAACACCATCATGGTAACACACATGAAACTGAAATAATGCAATAAACATTCATTTAACAACATTAAGTGTAACACACAAGCCTAATATACAAAACTGATAAGAAAAAACTAAGAAGAAACATTGAATTCTGGGAATGTCAATTTACGGTTATTCACTGTAAATCATACAGTCTTTTTCACTTCCAAAAACGGTATACTACCGTAAAATGAGAAAGTCACATGATGAACCAAAGCCCATCACAAGCAGCTTTTAGATAATAACATATATAGAAGGTGCAGAGAGTCATTCACACAAACACTAAACACCATCATGGTAACACACATGAAACTGAAATAATGCAATAAACATTCATTTAACAACATTAAGTGTAACACACAAGCCTAATATACAAAACTGATAAGAAAAAACTAAGAAGAAACATTGAATTCTGGGAATGTCAATTTACGGTTATTCACTGTAAATCATACAGTCTTTTTCACTTCCAAAAACGGTATACTACCGTAAAATTAATGTCCAATACATGTAATGTCCAATACAGTTTTTCACCGTATATAGTAGGGGAATTTACCGTTAACCATTTAACAGGTTTTTACTGTAGCATTTTTACAGTCTTTCACCGTTAAGTTCACTGTAATTTTTTAATGATGTTCACTGTAATGATGGTCAGTCCATCAGTGAAGTGTCTCCTAATAAACACATCATGTTTGGATGAATCGCAATGAACCTCTGGAGGAAACACGGTTCCTCAAATCCTGAACAGATGAGCACTAAATGGATTAAAGCAATAAATCACCCAAGAATCAGGACTGAGTCATTATTTATTCACCCTCATGTCGATCCAGACCATATGCTGTCAGTTTCAGCGGGGAACTCAAGGGTTTTAGGCTGGTTCTGGAGCTTGAGGTCACTGCGAGAGAGATTTTTAGCAAATGAAGATAGAATGGAGATGTTTGTGAGTTTCTGAACGCCGAAAGGTTTCTGAGTTTGACTCCGAGCTGAAGACAAACGCAGATCTTTGTGTGAAACTGGATCCGAGAGACAGATGGAGAAAATGTGCAGCCGTGGGATTTTCCGCATGGATCCATTGGCACCTGGATTTGGGAAACAGGATTAGCGGGTGTGTAATTATGGCTGCTGTAGGGTGTGTGTGTGTGTGTGTGTGTTTGTGAAATGCTTCGCTCAGCTTCAAAGAATTCATGAATTCTGCCCTAATTTTAGAGTTCTTGGCTGTGCTGAGATATGAAGGAGGATCTTCTGCTGGAGAACTTGCGATCCTTTCATCGCAGCCAGGTGTTCTAACAAAAATTCTGCTACCAACACTGTATTTTTAATGCTGTAAGGTTAGGTTTAGGGTTGGGGTAGGTGTGCACGTAAATAAAACCTCACACCACATTAATATCATACTGGAAGCAAAATCTGATAGGTAGCATTTTTCGCTGTCGAATTATGCTACCAACTGTTTTAATGGGAGCTAGCAAAATCTGACAAAATCTGACTATAGAAATACAAAGACGGTTCACTCCTATTACTAGGGCTGTGCAAAAAATCGAATGCGATTGTCATGCACAGCTCGTCAGTAAAGCCGCTTCTGTGATTAGTAGTTAATCTCCAGCACATGCTTTCAGATGGAGTGGCATTTACTACACAGAGCCGTAGTTCACTGACAAGCTACGCAAAATCGCATTTGATTTTTTGCACAGCCCTATCCTATACTTATGAATGGGAGAAACTGCAACGCGCAATATAGTGGAATAGTCCCGCCTTCTAAATGAAAGAGCCAATCGCTCAAAGTGTTTTGTGTAATTCGCTGTAGGTTGATGATAATGCAACTGAGAGAGAGAGTTTAATGTGCACGTCTCGTGCTGTGTTTTGTTTAGCTCTTATGGTGATTTTTTGGAGTGAAAAAGGACGCAAATAAAACATCAGTAAAGTTTTGGTCATCATTCAGATGAGGTCCGTTGCACTTATGAAAGTTACAAAAGTTATTTAGTCAAGAATAGTGTGCGATCTTTTGTCTTTTGTTATTTGATTTGCATTAAAGTGCAGACAGCAGCGCTAGGATTATGCTATTTTTGGAGTGAAAAAGGACGCAATAAACTTAATAAAACATCAGTAAAGTTTTGGTCATCATTCAGATGAGGTCCGTTGCACTTATGAAAGTTACAAAAGTTATTTAGTCAAGAATAGTGTGCGATCTTTTGTCTTTTGTTATTTGATTTGCATTAAAGTGCAGACAGCAGCGCTAGGATTATGCTACAGACATTATACAGCTCAGTAGTAGTACGTTCGAATTCCATTCATACTACTCGCATTCATACTATATAGAACCTACTTTTTTAACGGTCGAGTAGTACGTTCAAATTCAAATGTAGTACCTACTAAGTAGTATGCGATTTCGGATGCACCTTTGGTCTTGTTTGAGCTGCGTTGCAAATATGGCGCCGAGTGAACAGACTTTCCTTGAAAGGGACAAATCATCAGAACAACGGCGCGGACGCTTGTTTTAAAGGGGTCATGACATGGATTTTTTAATTATTTTAATAGGTTCCTTGAGGTTTACTTATAATGATAATAAAGGTTTTTGCACAAAAACAAATAAATATGTGGAAAAATTATTTTCAACCCTCATTCTGACCCTCTGTCTAAGGGGGGGTCCACTGATTGCTCATGACGTCATGAAAGTGAAGCCGCCCTGCCGCCATATTGCTATTCCCCAGTATTCCCATACATTCTATTGAATGAAACCTAACAAATCAGTGATTTTATATCTGAAGTATCCCTGTACATTCGTATAATCCTAAGCATGTAAACCTGCTAATTAAAAAGTTATGTTCAACATTACAGTAGCGAACATCAGATGAACTTGAAAAAACATTGGATGGACGAAATCCTCAACATATGTATTACAAAGGACAAAGTGCTCCTTCTGAAATCTAAATAAATATTTATGCTTTGTATACACATAGGCCTACCTTAATTTGCCTTGTACAGTTATTCACTGTTTGTGTAATTTTGTTACAGTGTTTTTATTCGTGCAGTGCAAATGCTTCAACAATGATTTCATTAACAGAATTAATTTTGAAGCAGGTAATGATGTAAATGGTTAAATTAATTATTAATTTAACATACATAACATTTTACATGGAAATGCATTTTACGCCATATTTGCGTGATCTTGGAAATCTTAGAAATGTAAATGTTTGTGCCCCCATGACGTCATCTTGCACCTCGGATTAATGCCTTGATGATGCACGTCCAGTGCTGACAGATCAGGTCTGTGGAGATCTTCATGTCAGTCTGTTATCCGATGATGTAATCCCGTCTGCAAGCACTTTGAGGTCATAAACCTGCTAAAACAATAGCGGGCGAGCACACGCCGGGTTCATGTGAATGCGCCTCTTGATGCTCTCTGCAGATGCGACTCGAGGGCAAGAGCAGCGTAAACCAAACGAGAAAAGAGAAAGAATTGAGTAGAGAGCCAAACAGAAAGAGCCAGTGTTTGTGAAGAATGGAGGACGAGCCGTTCGCTCCAAGACACTGGAGACGCCTTCATCCGAACACTGAGATCACTGAGGAGCTTCACAATGACCCTTCAGCCGCTCACACACAACGCCATCTGATCACACTCATGATCGTTATTCACTGACACTGCCTTAACTGGATGAGGATCTTCTCAAGGTGAGGAAACATCTGTGTGTGTGTGTGTGTGTGTGTGTTTATCTCCCTGCATTGTCAGCATGATTATGAAAGTGGGTGGGGCTGTATGCAAATCGTGTCACAGCTGTAGGACACCTGGGATGGAGGGGGAGGAGCTCATTCATTATGGATGAAGCTGCTGCTGCTCTTTTTTTAGCTTCACTAACCTACATACATGAGAACACACACACACACACACACACACAGTTCACACATCAGCTGTGATGTCACTTCCTCCCACTGACCTCTCCAGATCCTCAGTGTCATGAATGAGCGTCTGACCTCTGATCTTTGTGTCAATGAGGTGAGACTTTTACTGAAATCAAATGTTGAGCACTATATGAACATATATACAAATGTGACCCTGGAGCACAAAAGCAGTGTTAAGTCGCTGGGGTATATTTGTAGCAATAGCCAACAATACATTGTATGGGTCAAAATTATACATTTATCTTTTATGCCAAAAATCATTAGGATATTAAGTAAAGATCATGTTCCATGAAGCTATTTAGTAAATTTCCTACCGTAAATATATCAAAACTTAATTTTTGATTAGTAATATGCATTGCTAAGAACTTCATTTGGACAACTTTAAAGATGATTTTCTCAATATTTAGATTTTTTTTGCACCCTCAGATTCCAGATTTTCAAATATTGTCCGATCCTAACAAACCATACATCAATGGAAAGCTTATTTATTCAGCTTTCAGATGATGCATAAATCTCAATTTCACAAAATTTACACTTATGACTGGTTTCGTGCTCCAGGGTCTCATATATACACGGCTATATTCATGCATTTCCGATGAGAGCATTAATGCTTTTGAATAGGAACAGTAATATAACTGATCCTGTAAATGTGTTAATTAAGCTCAGTAAACAATCCTCTCATGTTCAATGACGGAATCACTCATTCTGAATTGCTGCTGTTAACAGGATTCAACGCCAATATTAGCTTGAAATCTCAGGGCAACTTAAAAAAAATAAAATAAAATAAAAATAAAGGGGTTTAACAAATTTAGGTTATAAGAACATTGTGAGAACATTATTTTAAAATGTCCAGATTTTTTGTTGTGATAAAATGTTATTTAAAGGTTACAAAAATTTTTACTTTTGTATATATTTTCACCCAAAATATAACGTAATTAGAGCATTTATTTTAATATTCTGAGAACTTTAAAATGCCCAGTTTACTTGTTGTGATTATAAAGTTATTTAAAGGTTACAAAAGTGTTTCTTAATTATTCTCATAACTTTATTTTCACACAAAATATAACATTATTTGAAAATTTATTTTTAATATTCTAAGAACATTAATATTCTAATATTAACATTTTAATATTCTAAGAAAATGTTAACTTTTCTTGTTGTGATTATAACGTTATGTAAAGGTTACAAAAATGTTTCTTGCAACATTCTACTAACTTTATTTTCACTCCAAATATAACATTATTTGAACATTTATTTATGAATATTCTAAGAACATTTAAATGTTCAGTTTTCTTGTTGTGATTAGAAGGCTATTTAAAGTACAAACAACATCAAAAGCATGTTCAGAAAATGTTGATCTAAGAATATTGTCTCTCATCTTTGAGAATGGTAAATTTCAGTTATAAGTGCGTTGCATAAACATTACTTTAAGAATGTTATTTAACAGTTATATAACTTTTAAAATGTTGCCTGTTAGCTGGGACAGACTGATAAAACGTAGCAGAGATGAAGCATTCTGGGATAAAACACGGCGGACTCAAAGCGAGCTTTCTTCAGGAGATGAGGTCACAACCTTCAGCAGAAAACTCCCAACAAACTCTGCTGCCTGTCACAGATGATCTGCCTTCTGACACACGACTGAGCTCAGAAACGCGTTCGCACAGGCTCACAGGGTCTCGCTTTGTTGTGGTTGGAGGGATTTGAGCAAACTCACACTTCTCAAGCAGCTTCACACTCTTTATGCCCGAGAGTTCAACAAGCCGAGGCAAAGTAGAGCATCTCGTTTTGATCCCGGTGCAAGCCGCTTTATCCCCGCTTACATCCCTCCATCGCCGCGGTCCAGGGATTTACTCCACGCCGGAGGTCTGAACATCACATGGTCTGGAAAACTGCTCATTTCAGATGTAAACATGTCTGAATACTTTCACTCGTTCATTTACAGGCCGTTAAACTGAGTCTGGTGCTGATCTTCATCATTACTGTACGGTTGAGTTACAGTCAGAGTCTCATGAAAGTGTGTGATGAACTACTGACACCATCAACACTTTCACTCTTAGACGAGACACATAACAGATCTCCGCACACTTACACAGTTGATTGATTACCTTAATTGCAATAATTATTTTTGAAATTGTATCAAATATTGCTGTAGCTCAAATATTAGATTGTGGTGCAAGCAATGGCAAGGTCATTGGTTAGATTCCCAGGGAATGCATTTACTGATGAACTTGAATGCAATGTGAGGCGCTTTGGATAAAAGCATCTGCCAAATGCATATCTGTGAGCCTGCAGCACAAAAGCAGTGTTAAGTCGCTGGGGTATATTTGTAGCAATAGCCAACAATACATTGTATGGGTCAAAATTATACATTTCTCTTTTATGCCAAAAATCATTAGGATATTAAGTAAAGATCATGTTCCATGAAGATATTTTGTAAATTTCCTACCGTAAATATATCAAAACTTAATTTTTGATTAGTAATATGCATTGCTAAGAACTTCATTTGAACAACTTTAAAGATGATTTTCTCAATATTTAGATTTTTTTGCACCCTCAGATTCCAGATTTTCAAATAGTTGTATCTCAGCCAAATATTGTGCTATCATAACAAACCATACATCAATGGAAAGATTATTTACTCGGCGTTCAGTAAACTTTTCAGTTTAGAAAAATAGAATCTTATGACTGTTTTTTTGTGGTCCAGGGTCAATGCAGATGTAGATTTTGCAATAATTTGCATACATTACCAGCACATAAATATCTGAAGATTGGATAAAGCCAGGTTCAAAACATTTTGATTTTGTTGACAGTTAAAGGTTTTTCCAAAGGAGATTTTGGATTTCACTTTTTAATTTACATTTACATTTAGTCATTTGCAGACGCTTTTATCCAAAGCGACTTACAATTTGGAGATACGGCCACTCCTGAAACCTGACTGGTTAGCATCCAGTTTGTTGTTCTGTGAAAGAAACAATGATATCTGGTTGAAAACAACTCTTTCGAGGGTTTTCGCTATGAATGGAAGGAGAGAGACAGGTCTGTAGCTATCTGTAAGTGAAGTGGTTAATGTAGGTTTTTTGAGCAGTGGGGTTACCCGAGCCTGCTTGAATGCAGTGGGGAAGGTGCCTGTGAGGAGA
This sequence comes from Sinocyclocheilus anshuiensis, assembly GCF_001515605.1. Classification (NCBI taxonomy): domain Eukaryota; kingdom Metazoa; phylum Chordata; class Actinopteri; order Cypriniformes; family Cyprinidae; genus Sinocyclocheilus; species Sinocyclocheilus anshuiensis. The sequence continues at coordinate 167,855 of NW_015552529.1, read as the reverse complement.
GATGTGTTGATGATATGTGTGAGTGCTGGTAAAAGTGTAGGAGAGATTGCTTGGAGGAGGTGCGATGGGATTGGATCTAGAGGACATGTTGTAGGATGGCTACATCCTACAACAGTGAGGGGACAGAAGGAGAAGATGGGAGTTTTTGCAGTGGGTGTGGTTGGTTTGAAATCACTCCATAAATTAGAAAATACTGTCAAAAGACAGAAAACATACATTTTCACCATGTTTTTATGAGTGAAATGTTGCATAAATCAGTGTGAATGAAATATGAACAAACCTTCAGAATATAGAGAGGAATAAAACAGTGAAGTTTGGTGTTTGTAAGAGAAAAAACTCTTTAAAAGATACGGACTGGATATTGAAATCTACAGACGCAAATAGATAAAGTGCAATAAAATAAACACTTTTGGATGTTTTCTCTCCACTAGTCTGAAACAAACACTTTATGAAAAGCCATAAACAGCCGCAAATCTCAAAACTGACCAGTGCATAAAAACACAATGTTTTGCCTGTGGAACATGTATCTAAAATCTGACTTTTATTGCAATGAAAATATGAAGAAGGATTGCAGTGAAACATCCCGAGAGTGAAATGTCACGGGTTATGAACGTGATTTATTACGAGACTCATCCTCTCATCATACAGCGCTTGTAGGGTTCAAAAGAAATGTGATTTATTCAGGATCTTCTGTGAGGTTTGACTCCAGCTTTAGTTATCCGCTCGCAGCTGACGTCAATTAAACGGCTGCTTTATTCAACTACACGAGTGAAATGAGTCTGACAGCAGCAGATTACAACATTAGCAGATATCAGATGCTGGAGGTTCAGGATTTCTGACTGTGAATCAGCGGCGTTCGCTCAGATCTGCATCGCAAGCGTAAAGAATCGAGTTTGAGGTTCTGGAGGTCAAAGCCAATGTGTGGATCTCAGCTGATTCGGTCTCTGTTCACAGAACACAAAGCGGGTAGTTAGTAACCAAGAGCAGTGAAGACAAGAGCCTTGAGCAAACAGCATGTTGAGACAAAGGCACAGAGACCTTCTGTCATCACGTCTGAAGACGGGCGTCTGGAAGGGCCACTCGGGGCTCCAGAGCGATTCTTATCGGCGTGTTTATTCACGGTTAGAGATGCCAAACAATCGAGTCTTTGCTGCGGAGGTGCCAAACCCTCATGTGATGACGCTTACCATCTCACGTTTCACAAAAAACACAAGCTCTGTGACAAGAATCTGAAATGTTTTTATTACTTTTTTCTATCTATTAAAGAGGATTTCTTTACAACATACATTTAGCTGTGAATCAGATGTGGGAGAGGGCCGGTGACAAAACCATATCATACAAGAGTACAAACTCCACTTCCAAAGTCTAGAGGCGTCTAGAAAGGCACCAGCACAAGAACCTCGAGCTCCGTTCGCTCCGAGAGTTGGGTGAATTCAACATCTTCAATGCCAAAACTAGAATCCTGGACGTCAAGTTCAATAAAACGTGTCAAAATAGTTAAATAACAATCCCTCATTTTACATCACAACCATAGAGCTAGAAAATTATATTAATCGGAATCTGTCACAAACATTGAAAACATGAATCTGTTTCCTAATATTATTGGAGTGCATATCTACACAGGAGCCAGCCTGTATTCACTGCCTAAAAACTGTTTGATCGTGTACATTAGAAAGCTTGTGTGTGTGTGTTTGGGAGAAACGTCATATCTGGTTCGTTCGTGTGTTTTTCTCTTATTGCCTCGAAGCAGCCCGATCCACAGATACACAACAAGTCATCTACAAACAGTGTAAAACATCATCTTGACTTTGTGAAAAGTAAAAAAGGACAAAGGAAAACAAAATCAAACATTCTTCCAGCACGACTCCGACGGTTCATTGGCACAATCAGAAATCAAGCACAAAGTCATTTGTGGTTAGCAACGGGAGCAGAGTCGACAACACCTACATTCTTCAATTACGTGTTTTTTTGTTTCTTTTTTATAATCAAACGAGGCAAACAAACGTCATCATAAGAACTACGACAGTTAACAGCTAACAAACGCTTCACTACTCAGGGGTGTAAGGCACACATTTACAGGTGGAAGGAGAAAAACAGGCTTGTTTGGACATGAACGAGAGGAAACCGTACGTCTGAAAGCGTCTCAAGTGCGGCGAGAATGGCACTCGGATGGACTTTCTATGAAGAGGTGAGATTGAGGAGCTCCTGTCAACCTGTGGGTTGTAAGCTCTACCCACAAGCCCCTCTGGCACGGCTCGAGAAATATTCCTTCCGTACGGAGGCTTCCAGAGTCGTCTCTGACTTTGCTTAGCAAGAGTTAGTGGACAGAAGTACTGGCTCCAGTTTAATGACTTTAAATAGATTAATTCAAACTAAAACGATCATTCCCATCTCAGTCGAGCCTAAACGAGACGCTCTCTCTGCAAAAGCACTTTATTAAAAAATAAATACAACTCGCGATTAGTATTAACAGTCAGTTGTTATTCAATCGACGTTTTCAGTAGACGTGTTGAACTCTTGCGCGAAGGCAGAACTCGATTGCTTTGACCAGGCGGTGGCTTTTCACAGTTTTCCATTGTAAACTCCAGCTTCTATTCCCATCTGTGCGTCCAAGATATCCGTGGCGTCTCTCGTAGCTTCCGCACCCGTCTCCGGTGTGCTTTTGGCAACAATGCGGCCACCTTCCCAGCCGGAGTTCCTCCTTTTTTCGGGAACAGAGACACGCATCAGCCTGAGCTCGACATGTATTACAAAATATACAAAACAAAATAAAGAAAAGTGAGTTGCATTTCCTGTACACAGCTGTACAAAGCAGACGCACTTTCACGTTCCCCGTCTTTCATCCTGCTGCACTCGATTATGTGCAGGAGTCTCCGGACTTGGCTTTTGTGGAAAGGGACACCAGATTCGGTTTAGGAGGAACGTCAGGCTTGAGATGCCTGGGGAGAGAGCCGTATGATCTCAGGCTGGGATGGCGTGACAGACCGAGGATCGGCGGCGGAGAGGTGACGTGCATGGAGTCCACCCGCTGCGGAGCGGGCGGAGGAGGCATCTCCACCCGGAAACTGTGGTTCCTGGACATGTGGGATGAGTTGGACGAGTTGGTGTTGTGCTGTTTCTTGAGGCCCGAGCTCATGGGATAGCCGCGGCTGTATACGGACGAATGCACGTCCAGCCTCTTGCCCATTTGAGGAACCATGGTTCCCAGAGACGCCTCTCGCTGGGGGACTCTTGGAGGCGCTCTCTCGCCATCCGCCAAGCTTGGGCTCTTGAGGGACTTGTACTCCAGCGTGGCGGCCTGGTCAATGGCGAGCTCTCCGTGGTGCGGTTGCTCTACATACTCATGCTGGTGTTGGGGCAAAGGCAGCACTACCACACTTGGGATGTGGCCCGGAGACGCCCGCAGAGGCAAATCCGTCGGGATGACCACAGAGCCCATGGAGGGCAAGTCTTTTGTGCAGGCGTTGATCAGGTTCTGGTTGCGCTCCCACTCGCGGCTGCCTCGGCTGGGTTTGCGCCGCGGCTGCATGGGCGTGGATTCGGGCGTGGGCAGAGCGGTCAGATCCAAGTGCTGGTCAGCTTTGATGAGCATCTTTCCGTTGGCCAAGCGGCCGTTGTGCATGAGCGGGGTCAGAATAGCTTCTGTCCGTCCGTCCTTGGCTTGCGTCTCGAAGAGCCCCGTCAGCTTGGTGACGCTGTTCATGGAGCCTCGTCTGGACTGGACCGAGTCCTTGTCTTTGCGGCCGGGCAGCTCGAAGTCCCGCCGGCGGTAGTGGTCACACACGCAGTAGACCACGATGCCGGAGAAGATGGCGCCCATGACGAAGGCGAGGATGACGGCGATGGCCAGGAGCGTGACGGGAACCATCTGATCGCGGTCTCGGTGGAACGTCTCACGGATCACCCCTGCAAACAGAGTTTTGCAATGTGTTATTAAACGACACAATTCCCAAAGTTCCTCTAGAATGCAAAACTAGGGCCGTTCACACAGAATGTGTTTTCCCATTTCGTTGCACTGCTTTCCCGTCGTTTTATCAATGCAAACACGCACTAGATGGATACATTTGACCTTTGCATTCACGGGCCATTTTTACGGCACATCCTTGCCAGGATTTCTATATTGCCTAAAATATCCAGGTTTTGGCTGTTTGCGCTGTGCAGATCGATCACTGTATGACATCTGCGAGAGCTATAGAGAGCAGATGGCTCGTTATACCTTCGAATCGTGCTCGCTGTACTTTGATGTCATACAACAATCGGTCTGCGCACCGGCGCTTCAAGTCGAACGAACACACCTAACATGTGCACATATTTGCATTGCTTTGACCGTTCTCCGTAGATCCCGCCTTCTCACACGCCACGATTGGTCGATTATGTACAATACCTGCACGTTATTGGTCGATCATTACCTTTAGCAAGTATGAAAACAGAGCCAAATGAAGAGTTCAGATGCAAAAGCCTCTAAGTGCCATCTGAAATTTTCTTCTAAAATGAGCATTTTTCTCAGGCCCCTATGTTTATTTTGAGTTGAGTTATTTCACTTTAATGGCAATGAAAATAACTTATTCACTGGCATTAAAGTGAAATGACTGAACTTACACATAGGATATTTCAAACGGAACTTAGAGGCTTTTGCATCTGAACTCCTCAAATACAGAAATCCTGGCCAGGACGCGTCCTGTAAAAATGGCACGCATGGCCACCCTACGTCTGCCGTCTTCTGCAGCATCTTGTGCATGAAACGGCATTCTAAAAACATGCCGCTAAAGTTAAAATAAGTTCAACTGTTTTAAAAACGTGTCTTGAGACCTTGCATTTTCCCCCCATTCCTCTCATTTTTCAAAGCAAAAACGTGTTCTGTGTGAATCGTCCCTTTAGCAGCAACGCACACGTTGATGCATGCTTAAAATCAGGACTGCTGGATTAATCTGCAATACAGATTCAGATAAAACTACCGTCTTGATATCTAAAGGAGACAAATACTGTGCATTCATTTACACTCATGGATGAAGCTGCGAGGTGTCCTGTGAGATCGCTGCAATATTGTATTGAGAAATGCTAAATAATGTTAGCACATCAGCACAGATGTCTTAATCTATTCAATAGCTGAGGAATTAGGTTACATTCCCATTCCCATCCAAACACCACAAGCCACAAAATTCTCAGCAGATCAGCCATTTAAAATACACTCAGGTGCTGCTATATTTCCACAGAGGCAAATAAATCCAATGTTTTACAATTGTTGCAAACTCATAAAGCTAATCCATTAGATGAGGGAGGAGTGCTGTTCAGTGGGGAGCCCAGACACATTAACACACACACACACACACACACACACACAGACCACACGGCTAGCGTGGGTCCAGATTTTAGAGATGTTTAATGCACTCGGAGTCTCGTATCGTTTTGAATATTCGTGGCTCTTATGTGGGCTTTACAAAACGCTCCAGATCTTCTGAAGGAATCTCTCTCTAAGATGACAAAACGGCGTCACACGTCTGATCTGAGGGGTGCTTCTATCTTTTTAACTTCACTCTCATTGTTCCTCTCTGGAGACAGTCTGTTTGATGTTTCATGCGTCTACTGTACGATACCCTTGAGAAATGACACGGCTCTACCGGATTCGTTTTCATGTTGGAAACACTCTTCTTTTTCGTGAAAAGTACCACAATATATTCAGTTTATAGAGCTGTTAGCACAACCAATTTATATGTGACCCTGGAGCACAAAACCAGTCATAAGGGTAAATTTTCTGAAATTGAGATTTATACTGAATATATGAATAAATACGCTTTCCATTGACGTATGGTTTGTTAGGATAGGACAATATTTGGCTGAGATACAACTATTTGAACATCTGGAATCTGAGGGTGCAAAAAAATCTAAATATTGAGAAAATCATCTTTAAAGTTGTTCAAATTAAGTTCTTAGCAATGCATATTACTAATCAAAAATTAAGTTTTGATATATTTACGATAGGAAATTAACAAAATATCTTCATGTAACATGATCTTTACTTAATATCCTAATGATTTTTGGCATTAAAAAAATTGATAATTTTGACCCATACTTAACCATATTAACCATATTGTTGGCTATTGCTACAAATATACCCCAGCGACTTAACACTGCTTTTGTGCTGCAGGGTCACATATGGTTTATTTATCAAGCACATCTAGAGACTCGTGACGTGACCGTCAGAACTGGACTCGTTTGGCACAGATGAAGACTCTTCTACATCTCCCGAAGGTTAAAAGCTCTTCGAACTGAGGATGAGGAGTGCACCGCCAGCACTCAGAAAACCTTTGAAGATCCTTTCTATCCTTAATGCACTGTTACTCAACTTCAAAGAGCCATAAAAAGGACAAAACCTGGAGAAACGGAGGACTGCAGATGGACCCTTTCCACAAACAGTTTCAGGGTTCAGTTTATTCTCATGCTGACATACACTGGATTTGGACACTTGAAAATTTCTGAAATATTCCCATTAACTGACATGACACAGGATATTACTCAGCATTATCATTAGTATGATTAAAATGGCAATTATTACAGTGACTAAAAACTAATCAATAGTGTGGATGAACAACAGACTCCATTTGAAAAACAGAGAATCTCTGTTCTCTGAACGTCCTCATGATCAGTGTTGCCAAGTCCGTGGTTTTCCCGCAGAATTGGGATACTTTTATACAGCTGCCATGGGTTGTGTTTCTAGTCTGTGGGTTAAAGCAAAGAGAACGTGAGTTCGACTGAGGTGGAACCCATTTTCCCCCAAAACGTGACTGGACTAGTTTTATCTGTGATTGGGCTGGTTTTGTTATGTAGACCTGGCAACCCTGCTCATGCTATTTGTACTTGATGAACGTTCTAAAAATGATTTTGTAACCTTTAAATAACATTCTAATCACAATGTTCCCACAACGTTTGTATGACCTAAAGTTGTTAGCTGGATGTCTGGAGTCTTGATTGATTGACGAACGCTCCACTATCAGTGTCACACACAGTTTGACACAAAAGATATTTATTAGAATCTTTTGACAGTGCTAATGTATTCTTATGTTGTTATTTCTGTTTTATAACACTTAAAACTGCTCACGAGTGTTAGAGAAAATATCACAGCAAAATATCAAAGAAAAATATCAAACGGAAGCAAAACATATTGTGTTTGAACTGCTAAATGAATAATGTTGAAGCTGAAGACGGTCAGTATTGTGTGTGTTTGTGGTTAGTTAGTGGATCATGCTGCTAGTTAATGTGATTCTCTACACCTGTGTGAACTTGAGCTGAACTGACGTCATACATGCACAGTGCCCAGCTAACAATTTTTGGTTCCCAGAACATTATTTTTTATGGTTTGTTTTTGGCTAGCCAGGAAAGTTTTCTTAACGTTCCCAGAACATTAGTTTTTGGTTCCCAGAACGTTATTCTAACGTTGCCCTAACGTTAGTTTTTGGTTCCCAAAAAAATAACCAAACGGGAACCAAAAACTAACGTTAGGGGAACATTCTGTGTTTGCTGGGTGTTGGGATTTGGTTACAGATTACAAGTTACCCTATTTAAAATCTAATAAGTGCTGCAGGGTCACATATGGTTTATTTATCAAGCACATCTAGAGACTCGTGACGTGACCGTCAGAACTGGACTCGTTTGGCACAGATGAAGACTCTTCTACATCTCCCGAAGGTTAAAAGCTCTTCGAACTGAGGATGAGGAGGGCACCGCCAGCACTCAGAAAACCTTTGAAGATCCTTTCTATCCTTAATGCACTGTTACTCAACTTCAAAGAGCCATAAAAAGGACAAAACCTGGAGAAACGGAGGACTGCAGATGGACCCTTTCCACAAACAGTTTCAGGGTTCAGTTTATTCTCATGCTGACATACACTGGATTTGGACACTTGAAAATTTCTGAAATATTCCCATTAACTGACATGACACAGGATATTACTCAGCATTATCATTAGTATGATTAAAATGGCAATTATTACAGTGACTAAAAACTAATCAATAGTGTGGATGAACAACAGACTCCATTTGAAAAACAGAGAATCTCTGTTCTCTGAACGTCCTCATGATCAGTGTTGCCAAGTCCGTGGTTTTCCCGCAGAATTGGGATACTTTTATACAGCTGCCATGGGTTGTGTTTCTAGTCTGTGGGTTAAAGCAAAGAGAACGTGAGTTCGACTGAGGTGGAACCCATTTTCCCCCAAAACGTGACTGGACTAGTTTTATCTGTGATTGGGCTGGTTTTGTTATGTAGACCTGGCAACCCTGCTCATGCTATTTGTACTTGATGAACGTTCTAAAAATGATTTTGTAACCTTTAAATAACATTCTAATCACAATGTTCCCACAACGTTTGTATGACCTAAAGTTGTTAGCTGGATGTCTGGAGTCTTGATTGATTGACGAACGCTCCACTATCAGTGTCACACACAGTTTGACACAAAAGATATTTATTAGAATCTTTTGACAGTGCTAATGTATTCTTATGTTGTTATTTCTGTTTTATAACACTTAAAACTGCTCACGAGTGTTAGAGAAAATATCACAGCAAAATATCAAAGAAAAATATCAAACGGAAGCAAAACATATTGTGTTTGAACTGCTAAATGAATAATGTTGAAGCTGAAGACGGTCAGTATTGTGTGTGTTTGTGGTTAGTTAGTGGATCATGCTGCTAGTTAATGTGATTCTCTACACCTGTGTGAACTTGAGCTGAACTGACGTCATACATGCACAGTGCCCAGCTAACAATTTTTGGTTCCCAGAACATTATTTTTTATGGTTTGTTTTTGGCTAGCCAGGAAAGTTTTCTTAACGTTCCCAGAACATTAGTTTTTGGTTCCCAGAACGTTATTCTAACGTTGCCCTAACGTTAGTTTTTGGTTCCCAAAAAAATAACCAAACGGGAACCAAAAACTAACGTTAGGGGAACATTCTGTGTTTGCTGGGTGTTGGGATTTGGTTACAGATTACAAGTTACCCTATTTAAAATCTAATAAGTAGTGTAACTATTTCAATTACTTAAAGTAATGTAACTGATTACATTTGATTACTTCTAACAAATGTTTTCAACTGTTAATCATTTTGAAACATGTAAAGCAGGCAGGTTAACCTCAGCACTGATTACTGTCAGACTTTCACAATCCTTCATCACTTCAATTAAGATTATAATAATTTAATTTTAAAGCACGGCCACCACAAAATCAGACTTGAGCACCTATTTTTACTGTACTTTGAGATCATTCTGAGGTTAAATACTGATTTTAAATCATAACAAGAAACCATTTAATAGCTATGATACTGTTTTTGAAATCAAATCCTTGCATAATTGTGACAGGAAACAGTTACATTTATTTTGTAAATTCCGTAATTCCGTTACATGTAACGAGTTACTCCCCAATATTGTACATGCACCAAAATCAGTAAAACACCAGAGGTGATGTTTGTGAAAAGATCCAGCAGATACACACGGATTCTTCATTTCTTCATTTCACAGACAGATACTCCATTTTCATCAGATCTGACCTTTTTTATCAAATGTTTAAATGTTTATGCTTCTTCTTTACAATAAAAGACACTTGCTGTGATCTCCTGTATTTAACAGACATTTGTAAGTGTCCAAATACTATTAAAATAGAATTAAAATCCATTCAGATTCAGAAGCGCTCTGTTTTTAATGGCTCTTTTCCTCACAGGTTGCTTGGAGCGAATCGCCAGCGGAGCAAATCTCACGCACGCATTACACATTTGAATTTCATGAGACGTCACTCCTGACAATTAGACGTGTTGGAGCTTCACCGGCACAATCCTGCAGTCATGTGCATGTAAATAAGACCATTCCTGCGTGAGACTGAGATGCGTGACATCTCACACACACACACACACACACACACACACACACACACACACACACACACACACACACACACACACTCTCACTGAACGATTGTTTAAAGAGGAACCAATTAAACCTGTTAATCAGCTGAATGTCTGAAATTCAGAGCGTTTACCTGAAACTAATCTATGAGCATTAAAGCATCAGAAGCAGCTGCTCATTAAATGTGTGTACATCCACAGCACAGCATACAGCATGAGCTCATGTTCAATATCACACCATTCATTACATCTCACCTTTTTACCATCTAGATGAGATGATTTAAGGTTTGAGGAGACGATGAGATGAGGTTAATGTGGCGTGTGCAAATATCATTATGTAATATAAGAAACATCTCCTCTCAGAATTTATGTATTTCTAGTTACCGGAGGCAATTAAACGTCCCGAGGACTTGCTGTAGTGAATAATACACAATCTATAATGTGGAAATAGTGCTAGTATGCTTCCATCTGTTTAACTCGCTGACCTTCAGAAGAGCATCAGAAAACACTGATTTCCCAACGACTGTGACTGACAGAGTAAATGAGCAGCAGTACCAGGGTAAACAGTGTTTTTGCAGCGGTAAACAGCTGATTATGTGTGTGGATCAGGCCGTGGGTGTTTTAAAAGGCTTTGTCTCCAGACTGAGGTCAGTGTATAGAGGAATTACATCTGAATCTTATTCACCACCGCAGCTATATAAACTCTATTCATTAATGTGATGAGGAACTGCACTGACGGGTGTACACACACACACACACACACACACACACACACACACACACAAACACAAACACACACACTCACAGGAGCGTCTCTGGGGTTTGTGTTCCTGCACACACACACACACACACACACACACACACATTCAGAGCTGCATGTTAATATCAACAATGAACAGCATAAGAATCTCCTGCGTTCAGTTTTCATATTCACATCACAGCAGCATTATCCGTAAGTAAAACTACAACGACTAAAGACATTTTAATAAATTGAAATCTAGCTGAAATTTAAAAAAAAAATGTTGATAAAACTTGAACTACATTTAAAATTCAAAATGTTGCCTTAGCAACTAATTAAAAGACAGTAAGTTTAAGTAGAAGCACTAAAATTACTAACTGAAAAAAACTAAAACTGAAATAAAAATAGAATAATATGTATATAAAAAATTGAATAAAAATGTAAATAGTAATATTGAAAAAGAACAAAAACTAATAAACACTTGTTAAAATTACAAATGACTTGCTTCTTGCGTCAGACCAAGGCTGCATCTCATTGCTAGTTTTACTTGATCTTAGTGCTGCGTTCGACACTATAGATCATGACATACTCATAGATCGATTACAAAACTATACAGGTATTCAAGGGCAGGCTTTAAGA
>NW_015552529.1:154953-155653 GCF_001515605.1 Sinocyclocheilus anshuiensis | reverse complement strand
TCTCGCGCGCACACACACACACACACACACACACACACACACACACACACACACACACACACACACACAGACAGAGCTGCATGTGAATATCAACTATGAACAGCAATCTTCTGCGTTCTGTTTTCATATTCACATCAGCACACCAGTGTTATTATCCTTAACTAAAACTACAAATAAAAACATTTTAGTAAATTGAAATATAGCTTATATAAAATTAAAAAAATTATTAGATAAAAACTTGAACTACATGAAAATTTGAAATGTTGCCTTAGCAATTAGTTGAAATACTATGGAAGAGGATTTGGGCCAAGCAATAATAAAAAAATAAAACCATCTCGAGATTAAGTTGTAAAATTTCGAGAAAAAACTCGTTCAATTTTAAGAAAAAAAGTCGTTAAATTGCAAGAAGAAAAGTCGTTAAATTGCAAGAAGAAAAGTCGAGATAAAATGTTGAGAATAAACTCATTAAATAACGAGAAAAAATTCTTAAAATTTTGAGGAAAAAAAAGTTACATTTCGAGGAAAAAGTCGAAATAAAATGTTGAGAATAAACTCATTCAATTACGAGAAAAACGTCGTTACATTTCAAGAAAAAAGTTGAGAATAAATACACTCATGTCATGTTCATTTCATCTCGTTGGACATCATCTTTCAGTGTCTGCAGTGGGGGGGGGGTTGGAGAGAAATGCACTTTGGAGTA
>NW_015552529.1:151125-154722 GCF_001515605.1 Sinocyclocheilus anshuiensis | reverse complement strand
AATGCACTTTGGAGTAACGACCGATACGATCGACTGGGTTCGAGTCCGTCTTTTGCCAAACTCGCTATTCTTCCTTTTCTCATCACATATCACATCAGAAAAGTGGAAATCAATTGCTTAACGAGTGTTTAATAATAATGTATTAATTAGGGGTAGGCAGGCTATAGGGAGGGCTTTGTTGTCCCAATAGGCAGCACCTATTTAATAATTTCAATAAATAAAATCATTGTTATTAAAATCAATGCTATCATTGCATCCTGTTAGCGTACAACAATACTGAGGTGCAAATAGTATCTGCCACTATTTATAAGCATAAATAGCATCTAATTAACTACTATTTACACTTATTGCAAAGATCTGCTACTTTTACATAACGTAAATAGAATGGCTATTTTCACTTAGCGTAAATCGCACATATCTAAAATGCTGCTGTTGTCACTTAGTGTAAATAGTACATATAAAAATATATCAACTGTAAATAGCAACTGGCAGGGGTGTCCGCAGCTTGTCTATTGAAATGTAGGCTATTATATGTGGCCCGCCAAACATAATTTACAAATCATGCAGTTTCACAATGTCAACACAAGGTGACAGCACTGAATTTTAGGCCAGATGTATCAGTAAAACAATTTGATAACCCGTATGCGCTGTCATTTCTTTAGCGCACAGAAAGCTGAAGAGCGCTACTCGTGTGAAGTGCGCTGCACGGAATATTATTAGCTTTGCCTAAAGACAGCGCAGCGCGAGCTCAGAACAAATGCGTTTACTTGCAGGTCTCGATCAAGCGACCACTAAACAGCGCTGTGAAAAGCGTTCGAGTTTGGAGCAGAGCTCTCCTACACAAACGACAGATGTCACAGTGATTTAAACTAGTTTAAAGGCAGATGAAACCGCGCTGCCATTCTCAACAACACTGGTGAAACACTGTGTGACAACCATAGAGTAGACTGTATAAAAACATGGACGTACTGTCTGTGACGTCACCCGTAGGTTTCTGACGAGCGTTTTTGAAGCTCAAAGTGGGCGGAGCCGGTCGTCGCCATCTTGGCAGCTCGTCACTCCCGGATAATCGAAAATGGGCAACACGAGTGTATTTATTCTCAACTTTTTTCTCGAAACATAACGACTTTATTCTCAAAATTTCATGAGTTTAATCTCAACATTTTATCTCGACTTTTTTATTTAAATTTTATTCATTTTTTCTCGAAATTTAACGACTTTAATCTCGAGATGGTTTTATTTTTTTTATTATTGCTTGGCCCAAATCCTCTTCCATAAAATACAGCAAGTTTAAATAGAGGCACTAAAATTACTAACTGAAAATAAATTAAATAAAAATAGGATTAAAATATAAATTAAAAATACAATAAAATAAAATGTATTAAAAATGTATACAGTAATATTTAAATAGGACAAAAACTATTAAAAATGACAAAAGCATATTAAACTAAAAACAAACTGATATTAAATGAAAACTGAAAATATAAAAATAAAAACTAGTTTTCTATAGTATAAATTGTATAAAACAGCAGCACAAACACATTTCCACCACACATGTATGTTTTACTGAAGTAAATGTGTTTTATGCTGATATATCAGTATAACTCGAAGACTCGTGTGAATCATGTGATAATTGATTCACTCTCTGACAGTCCAGCGGCACAAAAGAATGAATGCAAATGTCCTGCATGGTGTTTGACTGCATCTGATCAGTGTTCCTGAGCCACACCCGAGTGTTCGGCCACCCGCTGACATCACGTCAACACCGTGCAGTGCTGTGTGTGTGTGTGTGTGTGTGTCTCACTCACTCACACACACACACACACACACACACACACACACACACACACACACACACACACACACACAGCTTCAAATGTACTGTGAACACCACCTCAACCTGACATCTTCATCCAAAACAACAGTAAATCATGAAAACACAAAATCAAATAAGAGAAAAAAAATAGAAAATGTTTTGGATAAAGAAAATGAAGTCTATTTACAGCATTAATAGGCAGTGCAAATACTACTACTATCATGTATAAATACTGTACTATTTAAATCATATATTTTTTCACATTAATGTAACTTAATAATATGTTAAATTAATATCTTATTAATAAGATTTTTGCATTACAGTAATGTAATAAATATACTTTCACATAAATGTATGTAATTTAATAATTTATTATAGTCTTTACAGTCTATTTACAAGATTTATAAGCAGTGTAAATACTACAACTATGATACATAAATAAAAGCATACAATAAAAAATAAAAAAAAGCGTCTGCTAAATGACTAAATGTAAACAAATACATTACCATTTAAATAATATATTTTATTTAAATTAAGTAATTTAATAATATATTAAATTATTTTTCTTATTAAATTAATAAGATTGTGATTTTTGCATTACAGTAATGAGGATTTGGGGTTAATGAGTAATAATTGGATTTGAGGAACTCATGCAAAACATCGCCTTCATTAAACGAAATATTTTTGTGTTTCATGATGAATTTTGCACAGTTTGACAGTTGAACTGAACTGAATTGTGAATAATTAAACTATTGTCTTTCAGAGCTGCTTTACAGCTGAAATTGAATTTGTTTCATATTTAATCGATTTTACAGTTATTGAACCAAATCTGAATCAACATAGATCTGAACACTACTGTCTTCTGCAGAGCTGAAATTCTCATATTTAATAAAGTTTCCATCATTGAATCTGTTATTTTCCTGTTTATCTCTGTGAAATCTGTACTGTATAAAGCGCTATAGAAATACAGTAGACTTGACTATTTCTTGTTGATGTAGTGGTGAATTATGTTCACAGCACATCTGACCGTTACAGGAGGGAGGGGGAGGAGCATGCGTGAATATTCATGAGGGGGAGGAGTCTGTGAATATTGATGAGTTTGTTAATATGCTAAGCAGAAAGGAAATATCTGGCGGTGTGAGGAACAGCGTTTGCCACAAAAGTCTGAAAAAAGCAAAAGCAGTGAATCCAAAAGCCATGCATCAGAAAGCAAACAGCATAATCACACAGAACTCAGAGCAACCCATATTCAATCATCAAATGAACAAAGCCTTCGAGAAGAAGCTGATGTGACGTGTGAGCCTCGGTTCAGTACCGCGGTAAACGCTGTAACCGAGGCTCAGACGTCAGCATTGATGCGATTCTGCCACCATTGTGTGTGTTGAACACATGAACTGCTTCCAGCGACCGTCAGTCATTCACCGAGACACCACTGATGTCTGTCAGGAGATTAACCGCTTCGTTATTGATAATCAATGTCAATTAAACGCGGCTGTTTGCTAATGAGCTCAGCGCTGCTGTTGTCTGTAACACTCGATCACGCGCATCGATCCGAGTCGCTCAGGCTCATACTGTAAGTGGGATGATGTCAAATACAGGCTAATTAGAGTTAACTAAAACTGTAAAAACTAATTTGTCACTTAAAATAAAATATAACAAAACCCTTATTTTAATTCAACTAGTTCTGAAGGAAACATTTCTAATTTTTGAGTTCAACTTGATATACGAAAACAACTAAAACTGAAATACAAAATAATAAAAACTATATAGACATTAATATA
>NW_015552529.1:148364-151073 GCF_001515605.1 Sinocyclocheilus anshuiensis | reverse complement strand
GTAAACAAAAACTTTTATTTTGGATGTGATTAATCGCGATTAATCATTTGACAGCACTAATATATATATATAAATATTTTTTTTTATATGCCTATATATTTATACTATATTAAAAACTATAAATAAATATAAAAATAAAAATAAATAAATAAATAAAAATGTCAGAAACCAAAAATTACTAAAATTTTAACAAAAATTAAAATAAAAACAGAAACTATAAAAATAAAAACGACAATAGTATCTCATTTATATTAACCCAACACTACTTGCACAACACTACACGCTCTACATTAACCTTCAGTTTCACATCAAACACAAATACAGTCATGCTCACGAGAGACTGATGCTGTAATTTAGAAATACTGAGTGAAATACAACATAGTCCCTATATCTCAAACAGTAACTCAATGCCAAGGTCATGAATTTGATTCCCAGTGAATGCATGAACTGATCAAATGTGAACCTTAAATGCAAATGAAGTCGCTTTGGATAAAAGCATGATCTGCCAGATGCATCCATGTAAAGATGCCATTAGACTGAGTTGTGAACTGAATCTGAATCTGCGAGGGTTTGGTGTGTGGTGTGTGTCTCGGCGGATCTGACGCTGCAGACGCTGGAAGCAGCTGGTTTCCTCCACAGGACGATCGTTCCCAGGCTTACCGGCGCTCTCCTGCTGCGTCTCTGAGGGAACGGCCTCCTTCGGCTTGACCATGCGGCCCCGGAGCAGCGGGCCCCCAGGGGCCGGAGGAGGGACGGTGGTGAGGAGGCCTGCTGGAGCACAGCACACATCAACATCTCTCTGAGACACAACACACACATCTCTCACATCACTCACACTCCAATCAGTATTTCACCTCCACTGATGGATTCATCTGCTGATAATTAGCAGAGTAATTTACAGTAAGCTGCTCATACACTCTCAGAAAAAAAGGTACAAAAGCTGTCACTGGGGCAGAATAAACTCCATTATGTTAAACTCGCGTATGACCAGCTGACCTGAAAATGAACTACGCTCTTAAAAATAAAGGTGCTTAAAAGGTTCTTCACAGCGATGCCATAGAAGAACCATTTCAGTTAATCTTTCACCACAAAGAACCTTTTGTGAAACAGAAAGGTTCTTCAGATGTTAAAGGTTCTTTATGGAAGCATTTAGACAAAAAGGTTCTTCTATGGCATCGTGAAGCACCTTTAGTTTTTTTTAAGAGTGTGTTTGCTCAAACGGTCATGTGAAATTAAACCAATTGCTGCAATGATTATCAAGACGAAACCAACCCAAATCAATCTGACATAACTACAGTTAAACACAGCTGTAACACTAACAAACAGCTAGTTAACTCTTCTCCAAACTGCAGATCTTGAAGCTTGATGAAAAGCTAATAATTAATTCAATAAAAAAAATTTAATTAAACAAAACTTCAAATAAAAACAAAACAAAACACTTAAAAGGATTAAATATTGTATTTTTATGATATTGTATTTCTATCTATCTTTCTATCTATCCCCCTATACACACACACACATTTTGTGAAACAGAAAGGTTCTTCAGATGTTAAAGGTTCTTTATGGAAGCATTTAGACAAAAAGGTTCTTCTATGGCATCGTGAAGCACCTTTAGTTTTTTTTAAGAGTGTGTTTGCTCAAACGGTCATGTGAAATTAAACCAATTGCTGCAATGATTATCAAGACGAAACCAACCCAAATCAATCTGACATAACTACAGTTAAACACAGCTGTAACACTAACAAACAGCTAGTTAACTCTTCTCCAAACTGCAGATCTTGAAGCTTGATGAAAAGCTAATAATTAATTCAATAAAAAAAATTTAATTAAACAAAACTTCAAATAAAAACAAAACAAAACACTTAAAAGGATTAAATATTGTATTTTTATGATATTGTATTTCTATCTATCTTTCTATCTATCCACCTATACACACACACACACACACACACATAAAAACAAATAAATGCAATTAATATTAATAGATTGTTATTCAATTACATTACAATATTTTTACAATACACACACACATATACATATACACATATATATTAAAAAAAAAAATATATATATATACACACACATACAATATTTGGACCATTAACTGGCATATTTTGAACATGCAAATATGTTGTTAAATTCTTGAAATATGAACTAAAATCTTTTAGGTCAGAGGGGTTTGGCTGATGAAGCGTGTGAACCGCTGGACTAGTTTAACTCAGTTTAATCCACAGATAAACTCTCTCAGTGCCGGAGGCCGTTGTTTATCGTCTCCCAGTCGCAGTCATTAACATGATTTATTTAAGAAACGCCACGGGCCGCGAGATTAGTGTGACAGCTCTATTTTATAATTCATTTTCCACAGCCAGAGGAAGAGCCAGCGAGGACGATGACACACATACGAGAGGAAAGCCGAGAGAAAACCAGCTCTCAATGAGACACCAGACGGAGGAATCTGTGCTTATAAAGCTAAACAGACACATGTATGAGCGGTTTATGAAGGAAACGGAGAGAAAACAACATCAAACACATTCACACACAGAACTAATGAAGCTCAGGAGAAGATGGCTAATATTACCAATAAACACCAGCGCATGTGATATGTAGGTCACAATTGCTGCTTCAGCCAATCAGATTCACTCTGGCCGCTTCAGCCAATTAGATTCACTCTGGCTGCTTCAGCCAATCAGATTCACTCTGGCTGCTTTG
>NW_015552529.1:128588-147932 GCF_001515605.1 Sinocyclocheilus anshuiensis | reverse complement strand
TCGAGGCTGGCTGCTTCAGCCAATCAGATCGACTCTGGCTGCTTCGGCCAATCAGATCGACTCTGGCTGCTTCAGCCAATCAGATTCACTCTGGCTGCCGGGGGAGGGCTGTCAATCATGTGTGTGTGTGTGTGTGTGTTTTTTTAACTTGATTGTATTTCATGAATAATTTCTGCTGGTCTGGGAGAAGCCCTGAGTGTTTATTCCCTGTAAACAGTCATTTGCATTCGACTGTCTCTAACCCACAATCCTTTGCTCTATGAAGCGCAGAGATCCATCCAATTAGGGAATGAAAGGTCAGAGCGTCTCTAACTACATCTACACACGGGAAACACTGGAGACACTGACCGCGTGCAGTACTGTGGGTAATATCACTCACACCCTGCTGCCTGCGCTGATGCTCTACAAGAAAACGCAGTCAGAGAAATGAAACATTCGCCAACAGAGAGTCAGATAACGATGAGAGAGAGAGAGAAGAAGAGCTGTACTCACCATTGAGAGCCACGAACGAATCTGGAGACAAATGACAAAAACGTGTTAATTGGCTGAAATGTAATTCTCTCTCACACACACATATAATTTATTACTGAATTAATCTAACGACACATTTAAAACTGTGGCAGCAGAACATTTAACAACATCATACCAGAGCTCAGAAATGACTCGAGTGCGTCTTAAGACTTGTTCACACCAGTGCTGATAACATAACGATAAATATAAAGATTTACCAATCAAAACTACACGTCCACACAACACAAATACTGCAAAAAATGATTTTGTGTCTTGTGTTCTAGTATAAATATCTAAACGTTCTTGAATTAAGATGCATTTACTGTACAAGTAAAATGATTTAAAATATTAAGTCTTGTTTTCTAAAAAAATATTCAAAATTGTTAAAATAAGCAAAAATATCTGCCAATGGGGCAAGAAAAATCATCTTAATTCAAAGGCTAAACAAGATTATTTTTCTTGCCCCCTTGGCAGATATTTTTGCTTTTTCTAACAGAATTTTTATATTTTTTACTGAAAACAAGACATAATATCTTAAGTCATTTTACTTGTACAGTAAATTCATCTTGACTTGCTCAATTTGAAAATGAGCGAAATCTGTGTGCGGAAGTGTTTCACCCCAATGCGAAATTCGAGATTGCATAAATTCATTTTAGAATGACAAAACTTCGCCAAAGATACAGCACCTAAACAATATCGTTGAAATCACTTTCAGAGCAATTTGTTATAAAGCTGATGAATGATAAAAACACTGACAGCCAATCAGAATCCATTCTGCTGTACAGAGCTCGAGCATTTAAAGGGACAGATGACAAAACTGCAGCGTGCTTAGAATAAACAAATAAAAAAAACTCTAAGAGAATATCAAGTCCAGACTACAACAATAATGATGACGACAGAGTTGTTTTGTTGTTCAATGATGTAAACTCGCATGAGCAACTTGAAAAGGGGTTAAGGCTAGAAGGGATACATCTGCGGCTACTAGGCATGCGCACATAAATATAGCGCCATTTTTGTCACAATGCATGACAATAATTACAATTTTTGCATTATTGTAAGGGGTAGGTTTAGGGTTAGGGTAGGTGTAGACGTTAATAAAACACAATATAATAGGTAGAAAATTTAATTTATTGTTAGCTTCCGGTTTTAGCTGTATTCCTTCTAGCCACAACCTTGAAAATGAGCAAAATCTGTTTGCAGAACCCAAATTAATCAATTCCTATTAGAATGGCAATTATTGGAATGAATTTCCAGCTGATGAATGATTAAAACATTGACAGCCAATCAGAATCCATCCTGCTTTAAAGAGCACAAGCATTTAAAGTGACAGCAGGCATATAATAAACATAACGTTATGGTGGACACTAATATAGTCATCGCTGTAGTTCCTGCTGTGAACGAGTCTTCTTGTCGAGTGCACGACTGTGTGTGTGTCTGAGTGTGTGTGTGTGTGAGTGCAGCTGTGTCTGAGGAACGTCCAGCACTCAGTAAACGGGTTCTGCTTACTTTGGCAGTCGCCCAGTCCATCTGTGTTGCCCTGTTCCACGTCCTGCTCGAACGGCCATCTGCGCGCGCACACACACACACACACACACGCAGTGAGCGAGTGACTTCAACACCTCCATTTCACACTCACTGACTTCAATCTCAAGTACATTGTCAAACAATATTAATAAATGAATGAGTGAATCAATGTGTCGTTCAAACAATATCATGAGAAAATGAAGCAGAAAACAGGATTGTAAATGTGATGTGAATATTAATAAAAACACAGATGTTTATTTCTGAAGTTTCACTGATGCTGGTTGGATTGTGATGAAGAGCGGCCCGTTATCATTCAACCCTCGACCATCCAGCAAGAGATTCATCATCTCTCAGATGAGAGAAATACACTGCAATTGTGTGTGTGTGTGTGTGTTTTTTTAACTTGATTGTATTTCATGAATAATTTCTGCTGGTCTGGGAGAAGCCCTGAGTGTTTATTCCCTGTAAACAGTCATTTGCATTCGACTGTCTCTAACCCACAATCCTTTGCTCTATGAAGCGCAGAGATCCATCCAATTAGGGAATGAAAGGTCAGAGCGTCTCTAACTACATCTACACACGGGAAACACTGGAGACACTGACCGCGTGCAGCATTCTGGGTAATATCACTCACACCCTGCTGCCTGCGCTGATGCTCTACAAGAAAACGCAGTCAGAGAAATGAAACATTCGCCAACAGAGAGTCAGATAACGATGAGAGAGAGAGAGAAGAAGAGCTGTACTCACCATTGAGAGCCACGAACGAATCTGGAGACAAATGACAAAAACGTGTTAATTGGCTGAAATGTAATTCTCTCTCACACACACATATAATTTATTACTGAATTAATCTAACGACACATTTAAAACTGTGGCAGCAGAACATTTAACAACATCATACCAGAGCTCAGAAATGACTCGAGTGCGTCTTAAGACTTGTTCACACCAGTGCTGATAACATAACGATAAATATAAAGATTTACCAATCAAAACTACACGTCCACACAACACAAATACTGCAAAAAATGATTTTGTGTCTTGTGTTCTAGTATAAATATCTAAACGTTCTTGAATTAAGATGCATTTACTGTACAAGTAAAATGATTTAAAATATTAAGTCTTGTTTTCTAAAAAAATATTCAAAATTGTTAAAATAAGCAAAAATATCTGCCAATGGGGCAAGAAAAATCATCTTAATTCAAAGGCTAAACAAGATTATTTTTCTTGCCCCCTTGGCAGATATTTTTGCTTTTTCTAACAGAATTTTTATATTTTTTACTGAAAACAAGACATAATATCTTAAGTCATTTTACTTTTGAATAAATAAACCTCCAGCGGCGAAAATGACATATTGTGCCTTTAAGATATTAAGTTGTTTTCTAAAAACAATTCTCAATTTTGTTAGTTTTTGCTTAGAACAATCAAAAATATCTGCCAATGGAGTAAGAAAAATAATCTTAATTCAAAGGCTAAACAAGATCATTCTTCTTGCCCCATTGGCAGATATTTTTGCTTGTTTTAAGGAAAAACTAACAAAATTTTGATATTTTTTTACAGAAAACAAGACATAATATCTTAAGTCATTTTACTTGTACAGTAAATTCATCTTGACTTGCTCAATTTGAAAATGAGCGAAATCTGTGTGCGGAAGTGTTTCACCCCAATGCGAAATTCGAGATTGCATAAATTCATTTTAGAATGACAAAACTTCGCCAAAGATACAGCACCTAAACAATATCGTTGAAATCACTTTCAGAGCAATTTGTTATAAAGCTGATGAATGATAAAAACACTGACAGCCAATCAGAATCCATTCTGCTGTACAGAGCTCGAGCATTTAAAGGGACAGATGACAAAACTGCAGCGTGCTTAGAATAAACAAATAAAAAAAACTCTAAGAGAATATCAAGTCCAGACTACAACAATAATGATGACGACAGAGTTGTTTTGTTGTTCAATGATGTAAACTCGCATGAGCAACTTGAAAAGGGGTTAAGGCTAGAAGGGATACATCTGCGGCTACTAGGCATGCGCACATAAATATAGCGCCATTTTTGTCACAATGCATGACAATAATTACAATTTTTGCATTATTGTAAGGGGTAGGTTTAGGGTTAGGGTAGGTGTAGACGTTAATAAAACACAATATAATAGGTAGAAAATTTAATTTATTGTTAGCTTCCGGTTTTAGCTGTATTCCTTCTAGCCACAACCTTGAAAATGAGCAAAATCTGTTTGCAGAACCCAAATTAATCAATTCCTATTAGAATGGCAATTATTGGAATGAATTTCCAGCTGATGAATGATTAAAACATTGACAGCCAATCAGAATCCATCCTGCTTTAAAGAGCACAAGCATTTAAAGTGACAGCAGGCATATAATAAACATAACGTTATGGTGGACACTAATATAGTCATCGCTGTAGTTCCTGCTGTGAACGAGTCTTCTTGTCGAGTGCACGACTGTGTGTGTGTCTGAGTGTGTGTGTGTGTGAGTGCAGCTGTGTCTGAGGAACGTCCAGCACTCAGTAAACGGGTTCTGCTTACTTTGGCAGTCGCCCAGTCCATCTGTGTTGCCCTGTTCCACGTCCTGCTCGAACGGCCATCTGCGCGCGCACACACACACACACACACACGCAGTGAGCGAGTGACTTCAACACCTCCATTTCACACTCACTGACTTCAATCTCAAGTACATTGTCAAACAATATTAATAAATGAATGAGTGAATCAATGTGTCGTTCAAACAATATCATGAGAAAATGAAGCAGAAAACAGGATTGTAAATGTGATGTGAATATTAATAAAAACACAGATGTTTATTTCTGAAGTTTCACTGATGCTGGTTGGATTGTGATGAAGAGCGGCCCGTTATCATTCAACCCTCGACCATCCAGCAAGAGATTCATCATCTCTCAGATGAGAGAAATACACTGCAATGAAACCGCTGATGAGAATGAAACCGAGCTCAGATGAGATCTGAACCTCATGAAGAATCACGAGAACACCTCAAACACACATGAACAGAGCCCAGATTAGAAACACCGAGACGCTGCTTTATAGGCTGGCCATTTCTATAACACCAAAAAGTAGGACAGGATTCATGAAGCTAGGATAAAAACTGAAAAATAATCCTAAACCAGTGACCAATCAAATGACTTCAAAATCAATTTCAACAAAATCCGTATTTGACTGTTTAATGCAGCTCAGAGATGCCATGAATGCATTTACGCTGCAACTATAATTACACATAATGTTAGGAGAGTAATGTGTTAAATATAAAATATACTGAATATAAAACAATTAAATTATATTTTGAATATGAAACTAAAACCACCAGTAGGTGTGGAGACAAGTCTTAATGAGTTGGTTGATTCACCGATTTGTTTAAAACAGCTGATACATTCAGGAACGAAGCAAGTGACTTATGCCACAGAAAGATGCAAAAAATAGTGAGATTAGTATACTAGGTTGCAGTTCTGAATTAGCAACTGCCTTTATGAATGGCTTATTAAATCATTGACTCACTCGATTCATTCAAAAATGCTAAATCATTCAAGAAACACCACTGTGTTGATCGGGGAGCAAAACAGTCCATAATGACAATATTGTGTCTAAAATGTACATTATTTCATATAAACTTGAACAAAACATTGTCATTTTTTATAATATACCATTGTATAAAGCATAAGACAAATGAGCGGACATGGTATTTAAAAACCAGACTGTCCAATTTAAAACCGGACGGATGACCACCCTACTTCTTTCTCAGGGTCCATTCATAAAAAGCTTTTTCTGAAACAACGGGGAAAGCATCAAGTCAAAAGCCTTTGAATTGCAGACACAGATCGTATCCCATAATCTTCACTTTACATAAATTGCACAAGCCGATCTGTACGGCTCGCTTTCTGAAGTGGAAAACTCAATCAGAACAGAAATAATAATAACAGCGTATAAAATGCGCGCTGATGAGCTCACATGACGACGGCAGCGGAAACATGCTGTGCGTTCAATAAGCTATATTAATAAAGAGATGAGTTATGGAGGCTTTCTGGGGTCAAATGCTTTTTTCCAGATGAGAAACTCCAGCAGCTCAAACCACAATGCAAGGGAAGACTGACATCAGCGCAATCTATAATTACAGACTGAGAATGAGCCGCTTACTTTGGGTCCAATGAGATTTCTTTACAGGCGCCCTCTGACACCCAGCCACAGTACGGGTCCCTGGAGGCGATACAGGACCTGAGAGAGACACACATGAGGGGTTAATGTAGAGAAAGACCAGCGGTCTGTATGAACAGCTCAAATAGAGAGAAAGCATACGCACTTTTTGCACTTCCCATGACGTTCGCAGCGGGACAGCGGGACTTTGACCACACATGAGGTGAAGGCCACGAACAGAGAGTGACTCCTGCTGTCAATCTGCATGCTGATGATGCGCTTGTCCTCCACGCCATCAATGCTGCACCTGAACACCACAGATTCACATCAGATTCACTCCAGATCACTCGACAGATTCACATAAGGTTACGTCAGACTACGTCAGATCATTCAACAGATTCACATCAGATCATTCAACAGATTCACATCAGATCACTCGTCAGATTCACACCAGATCACTCGTCAGATTCACATCAGATCATTCAACAGATTCACACCAGATCAATAACTCATCAGATTCACACCAGATCACTCGACAGATTCACACCAGATTACTTGTCAGATTCACACCAGATCACTCGACAGATTCACATCAGATCACTCGACAGACTCACACCAGATCACTCGTCAGATTCACACCAGATCACTCGACAGATTAACACCAGATCACATGACAGATTCACAACAGATCACTCGTCAGATTTACACCAGATCACTCGACAGATTCACACCAGATCACTCATCAGATTCACACCAGATCACATCAGATCACTCGACAGATTAACACCAGATCACAAGACAGATTCACACCAGATCACTCGTCAGATTTACACCAGATCACTCGACAGACTCACACCAGATCACTCGTCATATTAACACCAGATCACAAGACAGATTCACACCAGATCACTCGTCAGATTTACACCAGATCACTCGACAGACTCACACCAGATCACTCGTCATATTAACACCAGATCACAAGACAGATTCACACCAGATCACTCGTCAGATTTACACCAGATCACTCGACAGACTCACACCAGATCACTCGTCATATTAACACCAGATCACAAGACAGATTCACACCAGATCACTCGTCAGATTTACACCAGATCACTCGACAGACTCACACCAGATCACTCGTCATATTAACACCAGATCACAAGACAGATTCACACCAGATCACTCGTCAGATTTACACCAGATCACTCGACAGACTCACACCAGATCACTCGTCATATTAACACCAGATCACAAGACAGATTCACACCAGATCACTCGTCAGATTTACACCAGATCACTCGACAGACTCACACCAGATCACTCGTCATATTAACACCAGATCACTCGTCAGATTCACATCAGATCACTCGACAGATTCACATCAGATCACATGACAGATTCACACCAGATCACTCGACAGATTCACACCAGATCACTCGACAAATTCACACCAGACCACTCGACAGATTCACATCAGATCGCTCGACAGATTCACACCAGATCACTCGTCAGATTCACACCAGATCACATCAGATCATGTGACAGATTCACACCAGATCACTCGTCAGATTCACATCAGATCACTCGTCAGATTAACACCAGATCACTCGTCAGCAGATCACATCAGATCAAGCGACAGATTCACACCAGATCACTCGTCAGATTCACATCAGATCACTCGACAGATTCACATCAGATCACATCAGATCAAGCGACAGATTCACATCAGATCACTCGACAGATTCACATCAGATCACTCGACATATTCACACCAGATCACTTATCAGATCACTCGACAGATTCACATCAGATCACATCAGATCAAGCGACAGATTCACACCAGATCACTCGACAGATTCACATCAGATCACTCGACAGATTCACACCAGATCACATCAGATCACGCGACAGATTCACACCAGATTACTCGTCAGACTCACACCAGGACAGATTCACACCAGATCACTCGACAGATTCACATCAGATCACTCAAAATTATCTGAACAGACTGAATCACTCATTCAGACTCATTCAGACTAGACAGACATTCAGACTATCTGAATAGATCTGAATAATGTCTTCTCTACTGTGAAATATACAAACAATTTCTGAGCCAAAACTGGAGTAAATCCGATAAATGTTTTTTACTGTAGAGTCACATTTGCTTCATGTGGAAAGTTTCCTGTTGCTTTGCATCCAGTTATGCTAAAAACCTAAGCTTGTTACTATTCATGAATGTATAACAAATCCTCTCTGCATTTCTCCTCTTTTCCAGTTTGCTTCCTCATCCAGTTCTCTCGCAAACCTGGCATTATGCATTACACATATTGTTAGCTCTTAGACGAATTGCTTTGTTCCTCTTTTGTAAGTCGCTTTGGTTAAAAGCATCTTCTAAATGCATGAATGTAAAATGCTAATAAAGCAGATAAACATTTTAGCATTGAGGTTAAACGCAGCATCGCTGTCCTCAAAAAGCCTGGTGGGCAGCGTTTGCTGCTTATTCCGCTGTGACAGCACATATTAACCAGACTCTCTGTTTGCTTTAATCATTCAGCGAGGCCTGGCGGTCCAAACCAGCAGCGCTCTTTAATTTACTAACCGCGCGCTGTAACCTGATAAACGGGTGTAAATGACAGAGCGGCTTGTCCTAATGGAATACACACTTCTCTGGGTTATAGACGCTCAGTTCCTCCAGAAACAGGCTGTCGTTCAGGAAGCCGCTCTGCATCTTGGCCAGGAACTTCAGCACGATTCCTCGCTCCGATCCCAGGAAAACCACGGTGTGGTTGCGATGAGGGCCGGCGGCGTTATCCACGGCTATACGCGTCAGACGATATCTGCCAGAGAGACAGAATACAGTCTTAACTTCATTCACGAACACTATGACTATGAATGAAGACAAGACTGACATCACTAAACACTGTGACTATCAACATGCATTATTTTTGATGAAAAAACAAGACTAAAATTTAGAAAATTTCTCTATTTTCTTCAACCAAAAAGAAAAAAAAAAGAGTAGAAAAAAATCTCAACCTCCACATGTTTTCATGCTTGGTGTTGCCAGATGTCTGATGTAATTTCTCAAACAACAACAATCATGATCAGTAATCGCCATTATAATTTTGAGGAAAATAATTGTGATTATCAGTTTAACCATTATGCAGCAGGACTAAAATGTCTAAAACTAGACTAAAATTATTTTTAGTCAACTAAACCTTGACTAAACAAAAACAGGACTGGTTGAGTAAATGTGACCCTGGACCACAAAACCAGTCATAAGGGACAGTTTTGACATTTCTTTTGTTTTGAAATTGAGATTTATACATCACCTGAAAGCTAAATAAATGCACTTTCCATTATTGTATGGTTTGTTAGGATAGGACAATATTTGTCTGAGATACAACTATTTGAAAATCTGGAATCTGAGGGTGCAAAAAAAATAAAAATATTGAGAAAATCATCTTTAAAGTTGTTCAAATTAAGTTCTTAGCAATGCATATTACTAATCAAAAATTAAGTTTTGATATATTTACAGTAGGAAATTTACAAAATATCTTCATGGAACATGATCTTTACTTAATATCCTAATGATTTTTGGCATAAAAGAAAAATGGATAATTTTGACCCATACAATGTATTGTTGGCTACAAATATACCCCAGCGACTTAACACTGCTTTTGTGCTGCAGCGTCACATATATGATGAAAACTAAAAAGGACATTCAACACAGGACTAAGATTAAAAACGACTGACAAAATGAACACTATTACAATGAAATTTCCATTGGTTTTGTGACTCGGCTCTCGCTAAAGGAATTAAAGCGTTATCTGGCGACTGCCGTTCCAATTAGCAGCTCATCTCAGTGTTAATCAAATGTATGTATAATTTCCAAATCTGTATGCAAATACATTTTCAGGGTGATTAAAACTGGCAAGATGGAAATAAGATGACAAATAAATTATACACGTTTTTTTCATCTTTCCAAATCTGTGGAGTCTTTGAAGCCGAGTGAAACAGATACAGACGCTTCTTCAGCAAATGTGTTTTCAATAACTCGGTTTTACTGGGGCACATTTACACAAACCCAAATGAACAGAAACTTATCAGGCTGAAAGCAGACGTCGTTTCAAAGAGTCTCGTTCTGCTAGAACAGATAATTCTCTCATAATCCATTTCATTATAAGAAGACAGACGGCAGTCTTTCACTGTGCTTTTGCTTTTTAGAGAGAAACATCATCTTTCCTTCAGGGTCGAGCTGATATAATAATTCATGAAATATCTCCAGATTCTCATGAATCGCTCAGGCTTCGTGTCTGAATCTCATGCAAATGACTCGATTCATTCACGAAAATGAGCAGCGCTTATGAAGATGGGCACCAATCCATATTTGCATGACAATAATCTCCATGCATAATTCACGTCTTAGAAGGACCTCTGACCCGACTCGACTCACCGGACCATCGTCTTGAGGAACCACGGCCGATTGGCGATGGAAGGAACGGCTTCGTCCATCAGTGGGTGAAGCTTGATGAAGTTCAGCGTTTCATCCGGGAACTCGTTGGACACTTTGAATTTCTCTCCAGAGGAAGATCCTGCGCAGACGCCTGGCCTGAAGACGACAGCGGGACATCAAGCATCTCTATCTACTGCATCAGTGATATGAACATCTCAATGCTACAATCACGACAACAAGCTTAAAGCACTGTAATGAATCTCAGCTGCGACAGATATGTTGGCTGAAGTCAGGTTTATGGTTCTGCGCTGCTGCTGAATGGGAAATGCATTGCTTTATTCCCACCACAGAGGAAACAGAATTACACAGAGACGCGGTTGGCATGGTCGCTCTCATTAACACTTGACCTCGTTTCACACAAACACATAATTTTATGTTAATCAGCGCAGGCGATAGTCCTGCCGTTCACGACACAGAGACAAGCCATATGGAAGCAGATCTTCGGTCCTGTGAGATGATTTAATCAGCTGCTGCATCTGGAGAATCAGGTTTACGTGCTCGCAAACACTTGTGTGTACATAACAGGGACAAATACATTTAAATAAAGTACAATAAAATATAAAAGAATTAATAGAAATAAAATATCAAATTAAATTAAATATTTAATTAAAATTTAATATTTAGTAGTTAATTTAATTAATTAGTTATTAAAAAATTAATTTGAATAATTTTAAGCTATACATGAATGCATGCATTTATGTTGATTATCCCTGAACACAGTAGTCAACATTTGAAGTGGATCAAAACCTTTCATCAAAGTTGTCCTAAAACTAAAATGCGTTCTGAACGTTTTTGATCCACTTCAAGTATTCTTAGTTGACTCTGATTGGTTGTCAGATGTTACAGGATGTTAAGTTATTTTCTATAAGTCAGAGTTCCATGTTTGCTGACTGCATTATGGTTTCATGTCTACATAGTAACGCTGGTTTGAGCTGCAAGACAGCACAGGCGAACAGGGTAAACATTTTAACGTGTAGATATCACCATACTTCCCCATTTGATCAAACACAGTGCATTAAGAAAACTGTTTTGTATTACAAGTTTTCTGAAAATATGCAAATGAGACATTATATAATTAAATATGCACTGATTTCCATACAACATTGGATAAATCCAAGATCATATTTCTTGTTTGACTTTGTCGTCATATTAGAGTTGAACGCTTTTCCAGAGGGGATTTTGGATTTTTCTTCACTGCAAAAAATGCTTTTCTTACTTAGTTTTTTTTTCTCTTGTTTTCAGCCAAAATATCAAAAAATTCTTAAATCAAGAAGGGTTTTCTAGACAAGTGGTTTGGTCTGCAGTGTCTCGCTGGCGAATGAGGAGAATGACTGAGAGCTGGACTGTAAGTAGAGACCCAATGGAAGCGTGTGGGATGGATACCTGGGTCTGGGCACCTTCTCCTCGGGGACGGGTGTCCAGGTGGAATCGGACGACTTCTGCTCTTTGAAGCGTCTGGTGAAGGCCGCCGCGATATCCACCATGTCATACGCGCAGACGGCTGATCCCGGGATGCTGCAACACACATTCATCACGGAGACACGCTTTCAGCAAAATAACAAAACTGTGAATCACTCTGGCTCGGACACGAGCAGCACACAAGGGCCGGATTGTGATTGTATGAACTGTGAATCTGAGTAAGACAGAAGCTCTGACTAACAGGGTCATTGTGTGTGTCGCCTTCCCATCAACATGAGTTCATTCACGGGAATCTGCTGGATCTCGATGCTGATAAACGAGGTCTTATCTGCTGTTTATCTGTACTAGAGCTGTCAACATGGCTGAAAAAATACATTCGAATTTTGTACTTACATATTATCAATATTCGAATTTAAAAGGCATAATTTCAGTTTGGTTTCTCTCCTGAGGGTGCATCAAGCAAAATATTACTAATGCACATTTATTAAAGCAATAAAATAATGTGACTATCTGTGAAAAAAGTGCATGTTTAAAATAATGTTTATAAACCATATATAATTAAGTTGCTTAAACAATTAGAAACAAAACAGCATCATGTATGCATGCATAGTTTAATACAAAGGACTGGAAGCCAGTCACAAAGAGTACTTTTTCTATTTAAAAACATGAGATGCAGTGGGATGCGGAAAAACCGCCATAAAGTCTCGAGACATATTTTTGAAAAGTTTGAATTTTACATTCATTTTACATGGCTTGCTAAACATGCGGCTCTCTTGTGCAACACTTATAGATGTCCCTCTAGAAAATGCAATAAATATGCGTTCTGTGTGAACGGCTTGGTTTCAGTTTTGACGTAAACAACATTGATGTTCTCTTTTTCTGCAATATTTTGAATGAACAACGCAGCAGCACCGCATCTAGTGGCTTCAACTGGATAGACTAACAAAAAGCATTAAAATGCAACGTCACCCACATTGTCATCGCATCTCGTGCGCCACTGATAAGGCTTCCTGACGCACACCTAAAATTCGAATGCAACTTTTTTGCATTCGAATGTGGATTTTTATTTTCAATTTGATGAATATTCGAAATTCAAATATTTTTTGACAGCCCTTAATCTGTACCTGTTGTACGGCGTGGAGAAGGTGGCCATGACCACGTCGCGGCCACTGATGTGGATGACGTCGGTGACGGCCTGCAGGATGTTGAAGTAGAAGTGCGAGTCTCCAGGGATGGAGCAGTTGAGGCGCGTCTTCAGGAAAGAAGTCCACTGTTTCTCCAGCACCCTCTGCGAGCCACCGCGGTCTTTCTTACACACGCGAGCCACTCGCGGAAACACCACCTGATCGGAGAGACATTAAACACGCCTGACACCTGCATCATTCTCTCAAAAACACTAGAAACGCTTTAGGAGAATTAAACTGAGCCTGGATTCTGCATTTCTGTCTCTGATGGAGTTTGGGTTTCTTGTTCCTGTCGCCTTTGGCTTGATTGTGGCTCTTTAATGTGTGCTGACAGATCACCGGTCATCTCTTCCTCTTTACTACTAGTTACAGCAGCAAATAAACACGAACGAACATCAGAGGAATCAGAACAACTCACTGAAATTAATCATGAATCATGTAATCGATCGATCAGTGATTCAACCGCAGAAAGATGCCAATAAAACAGCTTGAGATCAATAATGTCACCTAATGTCACATTTACCATATGATCATAAACAGCTAGAAAAATAACTCTAGAATGGAGCATTTTGATAAATATATGCACTATATTACACATTTATACTGAACCTGTTGTCTTCAATATTTAATGTATGTTTGAATAAATCTATCTAGAAAACATGTTATGTTGTTTATATTTCAACAACAAACTGCAGTAGAAACATAATTCTATCATTAAAATGTTATTATAATACATTTTTATTATAGAAATTGTCTTATGTACAATTTTATGAATGAGTTTAATATAGCAATGCACCGACTGACAGGGTTTATTGTACTTTACAGGATTAGTCGAGAGAGATATTTTTCTTGATAATGTACTGGATCTGATTGCCTATATATCCAAATGCAAATTGCAAGCTTGTGAATCAAAATCAAATCATAAAATTTGTCTCAATACCCAGCCCTAATTAATAGTCAGTAATATTGTTGATCTGACTGCATTGCCACTATCAGATGGGAAAACTTGATCTGAATAATGACTCTATTGTCTTTATTAGAGCTGCTTTACAGCTGAAATCAATTTAGTTTCGTAACTGATGAATTTTACAGTTACTGAACTGATCTGATTTGAATAATGACCCTGTTTTTACAGCTGAAATTTGAACTGGTTTCATATTTGATGAAGTTTGAATCATTGATTCTGTATTGTATAAAGCGCTATAGAAACAAATGTGACTTGACATATTCTTCCTGCTGACAGCGCTCATTTCACTGTAATTTGAGCTGTTAGTGTCGCGTCAGGCTGCTGTAATTACAGTAATCAGGCAGGTTGGTCCGTACAGTAACTGGAGAGACTCATATTCACCGGAGACGCTCAGGCTGTAATTACTCCTCACTGAATCGGAGCGCAGAAGCCTATCAAATCTCACATCTTCTGCCTTTGAACTCACAACAATGAGCCTTTGTCATGCACTCTGTTTGCTCACAGCACTCACAGACCAGGAAGTGAATTCTGGACCTAAAGCTATTTAGGGCTCGTCGTTGGGATAGCAGACAATGTTTGTGTTATTTTTAGTATATGCGTCCTGACGGGCCATGCCTGAGATCTCTTAAAAACCCTCACATACTTCATACGTCCACTTCCTGTCACTTCCTGTCTGAAGCGCTAAAGCAGCAAAACACGCTAGATGTTTTTCCCATACCTTCCCCATGCTGTTGTACTCCATGGCGATTTCCCGAAAGAAGAAGTAGATGAACTCGCCGTAATCGATGGCCTGCACGAAATACGGCTCTGAAATCAACAAGAGCGACTGTGAGCTCAAACATCAAAACATGAATTCAAATCATAGCATATTGTGATGAGCTTGTCTCAGTGATGCCCGTCAGTCGTTAGACACGATTAACGCTCTCTGCAGTGTTGGGGGTAATGCATTACAAGTAACGCGAGTTACGTAATCAGATTACTTTTTTAAAGTAACTAGTAAAGTAAAGCATTCATTTTAATTTAGAAGGAAATATCTAAGTTACTTTTTCAAATACGTAACGCCAGTTACTTTGTTTCTCATGTATTGAGTGACAGCTCTGGTGTTGCCATGGTGACATAAATCAAGAGTCAGTGCAGAGCGTTGTGTGTGAACATGATCTTACTGTAGTTCTAGACTAAATATCAACATGTATTCACTCATCTCACCTGCACAAAAACACATTCAGTGTTCCTCAACAATTAAATGTTAAATAAGACAAATATCATTTATGTATTTAATCCCATTTAATGTCACCTTCGATGATCCAATTAAAGCAAAAATGACACATTTGTTTCATTTCTGTCATTGCTGAATAGTGTTGAACTTTCTTCTCCTGCGTCATATTCTTCATGTGATTAGTTTGAGCTGCGCCCTCTACTGTACAGACGTGAATTTACATTTCAGCCTGAGGCGTATTCATTTCACTTTTGGTGTGAAAGGGCATTTACATTTGTAAAAAAATAACTTTATATTAAAAACAAACAAGCAAGCCCTGCCCAGATTTAAACTAAAAAGTAACATATCTCATTACTTTCCATAAAAAGTAACTAAGTACTGTAATTAGTTACTTTTTTTAGGGAGTAATGCAACATTGTAATGCATTACTTTTAAAAGTAACTTTCCCCAACACTGGCTCTCTGACGGGATTAACGCTGTCCTGGTACAATCACCTCACCTTTCAGCCATTTGGAGTCGTGTTTGACCGTCCGAAGGGTCGGACTGTCGCCTAGACTGCGGTAGATCACCGCATCGATCGCCAGGAAGTCCGTGACTGTGGCCGAGTATAACTTCCCATCTACAGCAGAAAACAACCGTGTATAAACACTTCACAATCAATCCAACAACTGCACAAATGACTGAAACAACCTCTCAACTACAGATATATACTCTGAGGTTAGCAGATAAAGAAGCACATTTATTTATTTACTTAAATGTATTAATTATAAATATATATATTTTTTAAAGTAGAGTTATATAAAGGTACATGTATTAAGACATACTGGCTTGAGGAAATAGCATATTGATATTAAATACAACCGAGGCGTTTGATAAATTTATTTAAAATGTTCATTTTATGGTTTATATTTTATCCACCAATTTATTATAATATCTCTCATTCTCATTTTGAATGTACATATTTATAATTCATCCCCTGCTGTAAACATGGCAAAAATACTGTTGATTGGTTAATAATTAAGCAGATAAACATTAGTTTTAAAATATATATTTTTAAAAAGGCAGATTTACACAAAAATGACCTACAGAGATAAGCTTGTTAGGAAATCGCCTATAAAGATTAAAGTCACATTAATATTAATTATAAACCATGGGCTGCATTTAATTGTTGATGTTATGTACTGTAATATCTAATTATGTAATTAAAAATACAATTATTAATAAATATATTTATAATTCACTACATTCCCGACCCTATTTTATGTCATTTTTTTGGTAGGCAAATTTTTCTGAATTTACTTTCCTAGTTTTTCTGAAAATTTGCTGAAGGATTTACTTAGAAGCCATTTTCACTTAGAAATTGCACAAATAATTACCAAGCAACGTCAAGTAACATTAAATTAAACATGTCATTTTGAAGCAGAAAGACTGAAATAGTATTTTCTTGTTAAAAGGACTCCAAAAATCTGTTTTTAACTTCTAAACAGCATTTTTTTATTGTGTGTAATGGTGTTATTTTAGCCGTACGAGCGCTGGGAAGGCAGAAGTTTCTCTGGCCTGCGACTGGAAGGTTTTACGGCCGCTAATGGAGGAATGAGTCATGCGGGTTTTCCATCTCCAGGGTTATTTTTGCTGCTGTATTTCGGGGCGGGACTCCCAGAGACGCTCTCTAACCGCAGCACAATAGTTTCATGTGTTTCCAGAGCGGCCGCACGCGAGTCGCTGCCAGCAAACGCTCTTCCCAGAAACAGGGTTAGGACTGTTGCTCCGGCTGCAGCAGGAGTTCCTCGTATTCCCGGCATGCTTCTGACAGACGCTCGTTATGGAAGTGTTTCAGACGTGACGGCGGTGTCTTACCGGCGAACAGGGCCACGTTGGCGTGTTTGGTGTCATACGGGCAGCGCGCCATTCCACTGATCTCATCTCCCACAGCGTCCAGACTGTCCATCTGCAGGAATGAAGGGAAAGATCAGAGGTCAGAGGTCAAACCCACCCTAACCTTCAGCGTCTGAGACTTTCACACACTTAACAGTGTTATTTTTAAAGCTCTTCCTCTCTCGTTTCGCTGGCTATTTCTATCTTGGCGAATCTGAAGAAGGTCAATCAGGAGTCGAGCGCTCACGTGACGTATCAGGAACCCAATTAACATTCCTCCCAAAATACACTGAAACAAACACAGATCAGCAATGTCACGGTATTCCCGCTCCGCAGCATTACAGCGAGGAAGAGCAAACCATGAATCTCAGCGATTTATAAACCTGTGACAGAGTCGATATTAGTGATTATGCTGCACAGTTTACAGGATCAAATACAGCGTTTACTTTGATCTCAAACATTGGATCTTTCCCTTTCTTAGAACAAAACTAATGCTAGAAAATGCTGGATTCATTATTATTCTTACAACAATAAAACAAACTGTGCAATGACAAACTCAGTTATATTAAACAGAAAACTTTTATTAAAACAAATCAAATGGATGATGTACAGAGCCACACATGACAAAGCTATATTGAGAATTCATTCCTAACATTCGACTCGTTTCCTCGTTTCATTAAATCATGGGCGAGCTGTACTAATTCATTCCCTCGTTTTGATTTAATTAGAGTGAGGGAATGATTTAAACACTTTAAAACGAATGCAACGTCTACACAAACGAACAGAAACATCCTCTCAACTACGGATATGACACGCTGTTCTTTTAAAAAAAAAAGACAAAAATACTGTAGATTGGTCAGCAGATACAGAAGCACAAACATTAGCACATTTATTTATTTACATATTTATTAACTTTTATATATTTATTACATTTTCATTTAATTGTTTATATTTTATCCAGTATAAACCAGTCTGGACCAGTTCAGAGCCAGTATAAACCAGACTGAACCACCACCAGACCACCATAAACCAGTCTGGACCAGTTCAGAGCTAGTATAAACCAGTCTGGACCAGCTCAGAGCCAGTATAAACCAGACTGAACCACCACCAGACCACCATAAACCAGTCTGGACCAGTTCAGAGCTAGTATAAACCAGTCTGGACCAGCTCAGAGCCAGTATAAACCAGACTGAACCACCACCAGACCACCATAAACCAGTCTGGACCAGTTCAGAGCTAGTATAAACCAGTCTGGACCAGCTCAGAGCCAGTATAAACCAGACTGAACCACCACCAGACCACCATAAACCAGTTCAGAGGCAGTATTAACCAGTCTGGACCAGCACCAGACCACCATAAACCAGTCTGGACCAGTTCAGAGCTAGTATAAACCAGTCTGGACCAGCTCAGAGCCAGTATAAACCAGACTGAACCACCACCAGACCACCATAAACCAGTTCAGAGGCAGTATTAACCAGTCTGGACCAGCACCAGACCACCATAAACCAGTCTGGACCAGTTCAGAGCTAGTATAAACCAGTCTGGACCAGCTCAGAGCCAGTATAAACCAGACTGAACCACCACCAGACCACCATAAACCAGTTCAGAGGCAGTATTAACCAGTCTGGACCAGCACCAGACCACCATAAACCAGTCTGGACCAGCTCAGAGCCAGTAAACCAGTCTGGACCAGTTCAGAGCTAGTATAAACCAGTCTGAACCAGCACCAGACCACAACAAAAAACACCAGCCAAATGCTTCCTTTTGTGATCTGATGAGGCTTCTTGTCACAGAATAAGGCAGAATATGTTCTATATGCTACTTTAAAAAGAATACATCGATTGGCAATAAATTAGGGTGACCATACATCCTATTTTCCACGGACATGTCCTCTTTTTGGACCTACAAAAATGTGTCCGGCCGGGATTTCTTAATTGCCCAAAATGTCCGGGATTCAGCCGTTTTCTTAATC
>NW_015552529.1:126207-126956 GCF_001515605.1 Sinocyclocheilus anshuiensis | reverse complement strand
TTCTTGTCACAGAATGAGGCAGAAAATATGTTCCATATGCTACTTTAAAAAGAATACATCGATTAGCAATAGATTATAAATTAGGGTGACCATACGTCCTCTTTTCCCTGGACATGTCCTCTTTTTGGACCTACAAAAATGCATCCGGGCGGGATTTCTTAATTGCCCAAAATGTGCGGGATTCGGCTGTTTTCTTAATCTCGCTCCCGCTGAATCTCTGACCATTGCCGCCTGCTCCCGCAACATGTGTTTCACTCACGCGATTTTCGTGTCCACTCCTTTAAACATTCTAATATTGTATATAATTTTGGCGAATCAGGGAGCCGCTCTCGGTATGCGGAGTATTTAAATATTTTTGAATGAGCGTTTGCGCTGTTTACTTTCACTTTCGATTTCGCGATCACATGCACTCTGTGTAAAGGGAGCACATCTTACAAGATCAGATATTTGTCGATGAGCTCAGGATCTGTTGAGCAGCAAATACTCCAGCATGGTCTTGTAAGTCATCTCTCCTTATTCTCGACCCGTGATCAGTCAGATCTGACTCCTGCAGCTCTCGTTGGATGCAGGGTTGCCAAGTCCGCATTTTTTCCACAGAATTGGGCTACTTTTAAACTATTGCCATGGGTTGATTTTCCCAAGTGGGTTAAAGGTTTGAAATATTGCATAAATTACATTTGACTGAAATGCTTGTATTAAAACATTTTGCATTCTACCTATGATAAAACTTTCATGGACTTCTACATTAA
>NW_015552529.1:121747-123004 GCF_001515605.1 Sinocyclocheilus anshuiensis | reverse complement strand
ACGGCTGAAAACACATCTCTTTCATCTTCATTTGACCCTCTAACTCTAGCACTCTCTATGCTAATGCTACTTCTAAATGTATCTGCTTGTTTTTTTTAATGAAAAAACTTGACCCTCTAACATTTGCACTCTCTATTCTATTTCTATTCTAATGGCCAATCCATCATTTTTTTGGGAATTTTAATTTTTTAATTTTTTAATAAGTATCGGTTCAGGCACCGGAACCGTTTTAAAAGTATCGATTTGGCACCGGTATCGAAAAAAAAAACGATACCCAACCCTAGTCTGGACCAGCTCAGAACCAGTATAAACCAGTCTGAACCACCACCAGTCCACCATAAACCAGTCTGGACCAGCTCAGAGCCAGTAAACCAGTCTGGACCAGTTCAGAGCCAGTATAAACCAATCTGGACCAGCACCAGACCACCATAAAGCAGTCAGAAGGAAAGCATGCGCTCCGATCCTCTTTGGGATAGTTACGGGCTGCTCGTTCCACACGGCAACAGCTGATGTAATGGACACCAGGCGTAAATCTAGCAACTCGGAGCCGGGCCACAGATGGGCTTCTCAGGAGGAGGCCGCGGATCACAGCATCCGTTCAGGAGAACATTTGTACGCCGATGATTAAAGTGGGACGACTTTGGCCCTCAAACAGACGTTGTTTTCAGAGCCGTGGACAGCAGAGCGGACACAACGCCGCTCGAGGGAAATCTGTGAGCGGCTAGTGCTGCTTTTGGCAAACGCGCTTCAGCATCTCTCTGCTGGACCGAGCCAGTTATTAGACAGCGACGGCTGCAGAAGATCTTCCAGTCGTTCTGTGATTCACTGACTGCAGAGCAGCAGATGATGGGGTCAAATCGAGCAAAAACACTAAATGAGACTAAACCAGCCGCTCAATGTGAAAACAGCAGCGTTCAGAGCCAATCCATCACAGCAAAAACCAGCCTTTCTCGAGCTCCCTCACAAACACACTGGTGATCTCAAAGCTGAAGAGTGTGGGCTATTTCTAAAACGGTTCACCAATCACTGGTCAGAAAACACACGGTCCCAATCTCACACTGACACAGGGATCCTGCACGTTTAAGAGTTTTAAAAAACCCTAGTGTTGGGGTAAGTTTAGGGCTGCAAAACGATTAGTCACGATTAAGCAATTCAAAATAAAAGTTTATGTTTACATACTATATGTGTGTGTACTGTGTGTATTTATTATATATACCGTATATATATATACACACACACATACATGTATATATTAAG
>NW_015552529.1:116900-121372 GCF_001515605.1 Sinocyclocheilus anshuiensis | reverse complement strand
TCATTTTTATTACTTTTTTTTTTTTTTTTAATATTTGAACCCTGATGGGAGCAAGCCAAGAGAGTTTTTTTAGAGATATTTATTTTTTTTAGGGCTGCAAAATGATTAATCACATTCAACATAGAAGTTTGTTTACATACTTGTGTGTGTACTGTGTATATTTATTATGTATATATAAATACACACACATACATGTATATATTAAGGGAAAATATGTTAGATTTATATGTAAAATATTTATATTTATATATAATATAAATTATATACAAGTGTTTACATACAAATACATACAAAGTTTTTAAAAAATATATACATATATGTGTGTGTGTATTTATATATACATATAATAAATATACACAGTACTCACACATATAGTATGTAAACAAACTTTTATTTTGAATCGATTAATCGCAACTAATCGTTTCGCAGCCCTAGGTAAGTTACTTTTAAAAGTAATTCTTTACAATATTGCGTTATCTAATTCCTAATTGCGTTACTTTTTATAGAAAGTAATACATTACACGTTACTTTTGTGTTACTTTTTGTCACCTGGGCTGGGTTTGCTTGTTTTTGTTTTTTTTACTTGTTCGTTTTTTAATAACAAAAAATATATATATTTTTTTTATATTTTTAGCAACTATAAAGTTCCTTTCACACCAAAAGTGAAATGAGTGAGCCTCTGTCTCTGCATTTACTCCGGATTTCTCTCAACATGAGGACAGAAGAGATGTCAGTCAATACATGAGAAAACAAAGTGACTGCTGTTACTTATTTGAAAAAGTAACTCAGGTATTTCATTGTAAATTTTACTAGTTACTTGAAAAAAGTAATCTGATTAATGCATTACCCCCAACACTGAACTGACTAGAGATGAATTACGAGCGACTTCATGATATAGTTTGCAACACTGATTCTGTTATTTTCAGAACAAACTGCATTGTATAAAGCGCTATAGAAACGAATGTGACTTTACAATGTAACAATATAAAGCAAAAATACTCACATCAACACTTCAGCATGAATTAAAGCTGCTTTATTCAACAGGTTTAACAGCCGTAAACAAGTTGGAAAAAATTAATGTCATGAAATGCTTTTTAAGGCAATGCATAATGTATTATGCACTTGAAAGCTAAATTAATTCTCATTCACATCTGTCAAAAATTTAAAAAAAAAATTGAACTGCTATTTAAATTGAAGAAAGTAGAATTAAAATGAACTGAAATTCAAAAAATGTTTTAAAGAAAGGTTT
Source organism: Sinocyclocheilus anshuiensis (assembly GCF_001515605.1). NCBI lineage: Eukaryota > Metazoa > Chordata > Actinopteri > Cypriniformes > Cyprinidae > Sinocyclocheilus > Sinocyclocheilus anshuiensis. The sequence goes on along the minus strand of NW_015552529.1, from coordinate 120,123 downwards.
TTAAGGAAAAATTTGTGCAAAAGTTAAAATAAAAAATTATAAATAAAAGAAAAGCAAAAATATAGAAACTTATAGGTAATTTATATTACTTGTTTAATAAATATAAACAAAATGTAATAATATAGCTACAAGCAGCGATTACCGAGGTTCAAGCTTTAAGGCTTTAAGCAAGCCTGTAACCACCTAAATCAACGATTAAAAAGAGCATTGTTATTCTTGTTCTCTTCTAAATAATAACCTGGATTTAAAAAGAAAAGAGAAGGACATCCCCACAGCAACATTGTATCACCGTCATGTGTCATTCAGAACTCTCAATCACTCGTACACTCTTATCCATCGCTGTCTGACGCTTTCATTCTGTCGTTTGAGTATCTGAGGTCAGAGGTCAGAGGTCGCGCTAACACTGCAGTCTCACCTTGTAGGTCCGACAGGACGGGTTAAAGGCGTTGGTTCCGCAGACGAACAGAGAGTCGTCGCTCTGCTGCAGCAGGACCTTGATGAAATTATGGCACTCGTCCTGGAACGAGACGAGAACTTATTACACCATATCTGCTGAATGAAATCCAACGCTTGTTTCTTACTCATTTTGGCTGCTGATTCCAAAAATAGTGTCTGTTTTGCTGGAGCATGTCACACTTTCTCACTAAATATGATGCATTTCATAGCATTTTTGCTTTTGCAAGCATTTGTGCTGTGAATTAGTCTTTTATTCTCCCTTATTCAGCAGAAAAACACCACAAACACATGATTTCTGTCTGATTCTGAGCCAGATCACAACTGTTTGTTCAACTCTCAGCCTATCTTCACATGCATGGCATTATTTTATTACTAATCCAGAATTATGTCCAGAGACAGAAGAAAATGCAAACATGAGCCAGATGTTTTCTGCTTTTACTGCACTCAAACAAAGACAAACTTATAGATATTGTTGAGAAAAAAGCTTGCTAAGCTAAACATGTCTTTGTAGATTTATTTTTCTTTTACATTAAATGGAGTATTTAAACATTTTTCTGCACATTTTGAATGCTTCTTTATCATTAAAACTGACATTTCTGACGTTTGACTTTTTGCTTTGATAAGTTATTAAAGCTGATACAGTACATGTATATAATTTGAAAAATCTGCATTCTCATTTAGAGAAAAAACTGCACATGGAAAATTTTTTTTTTTATATTTTTGAACTCGAATCAGGTAATATTAGACCTTTTTTGCAAACACGAGCCAGATTTTCTCTGCTTGTAGTGCATTCAAACAGCCACAGATAATCACAGATCTTGTGGAAAAAAGCTTATTTATTTATGAACCTGTGTTTATATAAAGTTCTTTAATGGAGTATTTGAACATGTTCCACTCCTTTGCAGCGTGCACATTAAAATGAAAATATTTGTCATTTTGCTGCTTTTGCGATTTTCTTAAGTGCATTAAAGCGGATACATATCAGCTTTAATGCACTTTTTTTTGGTTGAAAAACTATACATGGAAAGTTTTTAATGGATATTTTTGAACTCAGCATCATCAAATTTCCTAATATTAGGCCTTTCTTCTTTTTTTTTTCCTCAAGAAGCAGAGCTGTGTGATCCGTGACATCATCACTCATCTATGACATCATCGCTCCTCGGTGACATCATCAGCTGTACCTTGTGCTTTCCCTTCATCCTGCAGGTGTCCACATCGGCCTGTCTGGACTTCCACGTCAGCTTCTGCGGACAGCAAATCAATGTCAGATCGATAGATTGGACTCAATTACAGCTCTTAAACTACACGCCGCTCTGATCCATCCCCATCAATCAGCCGGTTTCGCACGCACATGCCACGAGACCCGGCTCCTGATGAGATAAAGCTCTTAGAGAGAGAGTTTGCTGCGCACAGAACTCTATCCTCAGACTCACCTTACTGAAGAAGATCTCCTCTGTATTGGCCGTCTCGATGTCCACCGTGTAAATGTGATCCCTGTGAAGACATTCACACGTTCATTCGTCTCCAGCTTCAGTATCACAGACTGTCCACATTAATAATCACTATTACAATATCAAAAACATTCATCAGCAATGAGGATTTTTGTCACAATGCTGCAGCCCTGTAACGAGCTCCTGTTTTTATGTAAACACTGCATTATAAGCGGTTTTGTTAATGTTGATCACTTTTGATTGGTAACAATCTATAGGATTCTGATTGAAGTAGCTGGTTCCATTTAAGTATTTTTAATGAAAAAAAAACAGATATATTTAATAAAGTAATTATGGAAAAACTGCCCTTGCAAAAGGTTAAAAAAAATGTCCCTGAAATCAATCCCAGCGGGCAAATACTGGAACTGAATGGAAATGAACACAAACATCACTCACTGTTCTGCTCAATTCACAACTAAACCCAGAAGATTTTTAGAATTACAAATTCAGTTCTTAAATTTGAACGGAGGCAAGCATTTCAGGATACAGCATTTCAGTCTGAATTTCAGAAAGCAGAATTACAACAAGCTCAAATCCAGCTAAATTAGTTCGAAACGAAGGTTGGTTAAGAAACCTTGAATCATGGCTTGACAAAGTCAATTATTAAAAACATTTTAGCTATTTGAAATCTGAAATAAAATAACTAGGTGAATGAAAATTAGAAATGTTGCAACTAATGCAAACAAGTTTAAACTGAAGCACTGGAATTAATGGAAATACACAAACTCAGCTAAAACAGAAAGACTACAAATAAAATAAAAAGAAAAGGTAATTTTAAATAATGATAAAAATATAATAGTATACAAATAAGACTAAAATAACACTGTGCATAAGTTGTAAACAATTTTTTTTTATATACACAAAAAAATATAAACAAAATTAAATAGTATAAACAAATATATGGACAAGGATAGAAGAACATTCCATTTTCCAGAAAGCCATTAGCTGATGAATTGCTCAGAATGGTAATTCAGTAAATTCTAGTTTAACTTCTGTGTTCTGCTCATTTCTTTTGTTCTGTTCTCATGCGACCGGAACATGTTTTGAATCTGATCCAGCGTTCAGACTGGAGCTGAATTCAATCGAATCTTCCTCCTCGCTCCCTCAATCTAATAGAAAAGCCATTTGTGAAATGAATTCTGTCGCATGGGTCACCAGAGGAGCAGCGATCTCAAGACCAATCAAACTCCTCAAACCTTATGAAAAGCCCAGTAATTAATCACAGTGGCATCAGAAGTGTGTGTGTGTGTGTGTGTGTGTGTGTGTTTGTGTGTGCG